>NC_056745.1:294614359-294824359 GCF_019279795.1 Protopterus annectens
CCCTTGAGACCAGCTATTAGTATGTTTCTTTAATGCAATCCTAGGTCTATTAGGTGCCCATAAGAAATTTAACATTAGTGTGTTCAGTTTCTTGATAATTATTTTTGTAGGTGGAAGTATTATTGATTGTATTAAGTATAAAATCTTGGGGAATATTATCATTTTAATAATTGTAAGTCTCTCCTCCATAGTAAAAACATATTATTCCAGGTATTAAAAAGATTTTGTATATTAAGAAAACAGGTATTATAATTATTATATATAATAGATTTAATATCTTTAGATAGTATTATACCTAAATAAGTTATTTGACCTGAATTGGGTACATATTTAGTAAAATCACTAATGAGAATATTTTTTCGTGTATATATAGGTAGTATTTTAGTTTTTTCTTCATTGAATATTAAACCAGAAATACTTTTAAAATTCATCATGTTATCAAATAGAGACTGTATAGAACAGTTAGATCCTGCTGATGTAATTAGAACATCATCTGCAAAAAGTTGAATTTTGGATGTTGTATTTTCATCTATTTCAAAACCCTCTATGTCAGTACTGTTTCTGATCAAATTAGCCCAAGGCTCCATTACTAAAGTGAATAATAGTGGAGAAAGTGGACATCCTTGTTTTGTACCTTTAAGAATGGGTATTTTTTTTGTGAAACATATGTTCCTACCTTAATATAAGCCAACGTTCCTTTGTATAAATGTTCAATTAGATTTACAAATGCATCCGAGAAGTTTGTGCACTTCATTAAGGTAAACAGATAGTCCCAACTTACTGAATCAAATGCTGAACTTATATCAAGACTAATAAGTGTTAAATCTTTCTTTTTCCTATTTGCAAAATCTATTAATGTTAAAGTTCTTCTTATATTATCAAAAGTATTTCTATTTACAATGAAGCCTGTCTGATCTATATCTATAATGCCGGGAATGATTGTCTTCAATCTACCAGCAAAGATATTCATAAACATTTTATAATCAACATTAAGTAATGAAATGGGCCGATATGAAGAACATCTAGTTGGATCTTTATTAGGTTTTAAAATTGGCGAAATAAATGTATATTGCCAAGATGGGGGGGGGTTATTAACTCAGTTTGGGCCAAAATAAAAACCTTATGTATTAATGAATATGTATTTTTAGAAAGGATTTTATATATCTCTGGTATAATACCATCATTACCTGGTGCTTTGTTTGATTTAAGCTTATTTATTTGTGTAATAACTTCTGTATATGAAATACTCTTGTCCAATAGTTTAATCTGTTGTTTATTAAGCTTTTTATTCATATTTGTGGTTATAAACTCCTTTATTTTATCTTTAGGTTCCATGTTAATATTATTATGGTTAATTTTGTGAAAGTGATTTCTAAATTCATCTAGTATTTCTGGTATACTAGAAACATTCTTCTTTTCCTTAGAGAAAAGATTTCTTTGATATGGTTTTGTTTATTCAACCTTTTGTTTTATTTTTAAGTCTATGTAAGTATTTGGGGCTTATTGAATAAGACAAAAACATGTATTTCTCTAAAGTTATTTTAACTTTATGAGTTAAAATTTCTTTGTATTTCTCATTTAGTTTGTTTATTTCTTCAATAACTTTCTTGTCCATAATATTTTCTTTATTATTATGTTTATAAGAGTCTAATTTACTTTGAATATCTAACAATTCCTTATCCCAAGATTTCCTTTTATTATTATACCATCTGATACTTTGTCCATATAGATATGATTTTAAGGCATCCCAAACATAAACAATGGAGACTTCAGGAGTGTTATTTATGTCTAAAAAATGTTTGACTACTGAAAGTATATATTCTTTATAGTCTTTTAGTTGAGTTAAGTATGCTGGTATCCTTTTGATCTGAACATTATGAGTATTTTTTATCATGAATTCAAAAACAATTGAATTATGATCAGATATAGGACATGAAATGATTAAATCTGTTACCATCTGGTTAGAAATAAAGACCCTATCTATTTTTGAATAAGTTTTGTATCTGTTAGAAAAAAAGGTGTATGGTAATGATTTTGAATCTATCTGATTATTAATATCATTCAAATGATACGAATTAGCAAAATCCTTTAAATGTTTTGCATTAGATGTAATTCTTCTCTTTCCTATAGTGGTGGTATCACTTTCATGTAGTATACAATTAAAGTCACCAGCTAAAATAATATCTCCTATAGAGAATGATATGATCTTATCAAGATGATGTTTCACTGTATTAATACCAATTCCAGGTATCCAATATACATTAATTAAAGTGTAAGTCTTCCCATTAATTTGTATTGTAACCATACAAAACATTCCTTTGTCATCCTGATAAGACTTAATGGTTTTAGGAATGGGCATACTTTTATTCCATAAAATAGCCACTCCTCTTTTTCTGAGTGTGCTCTGAACTAACCAATACTGTATATTTGTTTGTGGCTAGTTTATCAGTATCTTTTTCAAGAGATGGGTTTCTTGTAGGAAGACTAAGTTGGCCTTATGTAAATTAATGTATCTTATTAGGCTTGCCCTTTTACATGGATTATTCAATCCATTAATGTTTAAAGAAATTCCTTTTAAAGATGTCATTTGGCATTTTTAAAACTTAAGAATCTTATGATCAAAATAACAAATAACAAGATAAGTAATGTTACATCTCCTCCTTTAGGTGTACCTTTAAATATAGCTGTATTTATTGAATCTCTTATGGGATTTCATATAGGATTCAATTTTGTTTGTAGTGACAATGAATGTACAAAATATATTGTGGATGTCAAAACTATATACAAATAACAATGAACAAGTGAAAATAATGTAAGGATTAAACCTTGCATCCAGCCTGGAGTTATAAACTCCAACTTAGAGTAGTATTTACCACTCAAGTTAACCCCTACCCTAAGCAGCAGTACGTCAGCTACCACCTTATCAATTTAATACTAGTTATATTTAACTGAAGTTAACAATTTTCAATTCAATTATCTAGCAAGACAAGACTACACATTTGGTAAAACAGCATCATATAAACTAAAATAAACCTTTTTTTTTTTTTTTTTTTTTTTTTTTTAAACTGTTCATACTACTATATACATCCATGTAATATAAAACACTTGTATTCAAATAGCATTCAAATAATCTTGATGTTAGAAATCAAGAGGAGAGAAAATAAGTTCTAACATTCATTTAAATCAAAAACTTTGGCTAATATGATTCAGACATTACATATATTAGGATGCATCTATTTTCTGTCATGTAAATACAGTTAACAGCTTCCAAAAAAACTTGAATTGCTTGTATATGAGCATTTACTCAAACTCATTATTGCCAATAGAATAAAATATTGTATTCATAGAAATTGTTATAAATCATACTTCATAGTTAAGCAGATTCTCAGAAACATTTATATACATATCTACATACACACATACACACACACACACACACACACACACACACACACACACACACACACACACACACACACACACATATATATATACATACATACACAGACACACACATATACACATATATATATATATATATATATATATATATATACATATATACACACACACACACACACACACACACACACACACACACACACACACACACACATACACACACACACACACACACACACACACACACACACACACACACACACACACACACACACATACACACAAACACACATACACACATACACACACACACATACACACACACACACACACACACACACATATATATATATATATATATATATATATATATATATATATATATATATATATATATATATATATATATATATCTGATCTTACTGAGTTGTATCTTTACTGAGCACCATCTTACATTGCTGTCCCTTCAATAAATCTGTCTGCTTTATACAAAATAATGCACAGCAAACACATTTTAGTAACCAGATTTTACAAACATGCTATACTACTGCTTTAAAATATATCACATGACAATTTCTTCCAGTATAGAGTTATAAAATTATTTATGCTTGTCAATCAGATGAATTAAATGAGTTATAGTAATGTATATGTTTGGGACATAGGTTTCAACACATATTATTAATCTGCTATTCCTGTATCTGTGATGTGTCAGTGTGATATCTAGGTCAAAGGTGAGACCAGCTGCTTTCAGCTTCTCTGTGAGAATTCTGAGAGTTGAAGCTTTTGAAGTAGCTCATGGACACTGTGCATGAGACAGCCCACATCCCAGATTGTCTCTCTTAACATTTTGGCGGAAACTTATTAAAACTAGTGACAAACATTCATTTAGCAGTGTAAATGCATCTAAACATGACAAAACCTTCACAATGCATTCTACAGGTTATTACAGACTCTATGTAAGTGAAATCAAGCCCAAAATTATTAATAAGTAACAAAACTCAACATTTTTGTCCCAACTCAACTCCTATGCGAATCTTATTATTTACTGTGTCTATATGATCAAAAGTATTTCTATATATTAATAAAGAAAAGAAAAAGAGAGTAGAAAGTAAAAGGGTGTAAGGCAGAAATAAAAAAAAATGTAAGAGAAAGCTATAAGAAGTATATACAATAGAATATTACTTACTGTTTATATTAATAGAGTTAAAAATAAAACATATTATTTACTATTATTTAGTTCTAATTATTATTAGTTAAAGCATGACAGATTATTTACAAACAAGCATAAGCAGTGTAATCAAGAAAGTATAATTAGGTAGTGTCATTCCTGTATCTGTGATGTGTCAGTGTGATATCTAGGTCAAAGGTGAGACTAGCTGCTTTCAGCTTCTCTGTGAGAATTCTGAGAGTTGAAGCTTTTGAAGTAGCTCATGGACACTGTGCATGAGACAGCCCACATCTCAGATTGTCTCTCTTAACATTTTGGCGGGAAACTTATTAAAAACTAGTGACAAACATTCATTTAGCAGTGTAAATGCATCTAAACATGACAAAACCTTCACAATGCATTCTACAGGTTATTACAGACTCTATGTAAGTGAAATCAAGCCCAAAATTATTAATAAGTAACAAAACTCAACATTTTTGTCCCAACTCAACTCCTACGCAAATCTTATTATTTACTGTGTCTATATGATCAAAAGCATTTCTATATATTAATAAAGAAAAGAAAAGAGAGTAGAAAGTAAAATGGTGTAAGGCAGAAATAAAAAAAATGTAAGAGAAAGCTATAAGAAGTATATACAATAGAATGTTACTTACTGTTTATATTAATAGAGTTAAAAATAAAACATATTATTTACTATTATTTAGTTCTAATTATTATTAGTTAAAGCATGACAGATTATTTACAAACAAGCATATGCAGTGTAATCAAGAAAGTATAATTAGGAATAGCATTTGAAGAACATATACACTTTTAAAGGAAAAAAAAAATGTATCAAATTACTGACCTTATTTTTCCTCTTCAGAAAGAGAAACAAGTTAAATCACAGCTTGCCATTAAATCTCCAGATATTTTGACTAGTTATGAAACAAAACATTTCTTTGCACACAGAGAATAACTTTGATTAAATCTTTTTCAAAATATTTGTTGCTTCTTGGAAATGCAGGAACTATATTTAAAAAGATTAATAATAAAATAAAATGATGAGAGAGAAAAAAACATAGTACAAATCATTTGTTTTTTAGTCTCTTCTTCTTCTCTGAAGTCTTCCACGAAGTTTCAGTTGCCAGTCTCTTTAACGAAGGACTAGCCCATTCCATTTCTTCTATTTTTTCCAAAATCTTATTTTTTTGATAAACAGTAAAGCAGAGTCTAAGTCATCGAAAATTTTAGGACCATCAGGAAGGAAGATTTTAAGCTCGGCAGGAAACAGAAGGTATGTTTTAAACTGTGCTTTTTTAAGCTCCCTTATTAGTGGCAGAAAAACTTTTCTTTTAGCTAATACCATGGAAGAATAGTCATTGTCAAAACGCACAGTTGTTTCATTAATCTTAACAGGAGCTTTAGCCCAAGCAGATTTAAGAACCATCTCTTTATCAAAAGATGATAGAAATCTAACTATAACTGATCTAGGATAGTTTTTGTTAGAGTTAGTATTAGCTATAGATCTATGTGCTCTTCGATACCAAAAGAGAATGCTTCTGGTAAATCTAAAGTTTTAGGGAGCCATGTTGTTAAAAAGAAGTAATATTGTTACCTTCAATATTTTCTGGCAGTCCAAAAATCCTAATGTTATTGCCTAGATCTATTTTCCAGGTCATCCAGCTTTATTTGTAAATGTGTATTTTGTTTCAGCAGAAACTCAATGTTGATTTCCTCTTCTTGTATTCTATTTTCCATGTCATTCATAGCTTCTTCTATGCCTGTCATCTGGATCTTCTGTTGTTGCAGGTCCATATGTAACAAGTCTATTTGTTTTGTAGTTTTTCTATGAAAGTGTCTATTTTAGTATCCATTTTATCCATCTTAGCAGTAAGTTGCTGGACTATAATTATCAGAGACTGAAGTTCTTTCTTGATGCTGGAGTCTTGAGAATTTGTCTTACTGGAACTCATTTCAGACTGATAAACTGACAGGAAAATTTCCAAAGTAATTTCTGACAGGAATATTATTAAGATTTCCTTTCTTTTTTAGATATAGTTCAAGAACTATATAAAACAAACATATTTAGAAAGAAAATTACTTCAAAAATTAATTTTTTAAGTAATTAATTCCTGTCAATGTAATGAAATTGGTGGAGCTGAAGAAATCTGCTGCTATCCTGTGTTCATCCTTGGCCACGCCCCTCGGAACTGAATTCTTCTGATGAGAATTTGAATTCTGGGGCAGAATTCCTGGCCTATTCTTCCTAAACTCCTTCCTCCCTGGACTACAGTTTGGAGGAAGAGGATTCTTTGTGTCCAGACTCCCCTTTGGAGGAATTGTTGTTTGAGGGTACTGTTGTTCACATGATGGACTATTTTAAGTGGAACTGTTCTCTGTTTTTTCATATTCAAAAGAGGTACTATGATCTCCCAAACCATCATCTGTCCCTCCTATTCTGGATGCACTTTTGGATAGCTTATATAGCTCCTGACTCTCGGCATCCTGTGTAAAAGAAGCCTGATAGTTCCACAAGGTGCCTGCGGACTGCACATTTCCTTATAACTGCCCTTCTGCTGATCCTTCACTTGTATTAGTTTCCTCTGTCAAACCCTATAAGCTACTTGTTTCTGATAAGGATAGTAAGGCTATGGAAAGGTTGGGTAAGAAGATTTAAACTGCTGCCACCTTGTTCTTTAGGGCAATTAACTACTAATATCACCTGGTATGTTTTGGCCCTCCTTTCCCAGGTTTCTATGGTGGTTTATGACCTTTGTGTTTCAGAGAAGGTGTATGCCTTTTGCCTGCTGGGGTCACTTCTCTAGTTGCCCATTACTCAATAAAATGCAGCTATGATGCAGCTGATGCTTCTTCCAGGACTGCTGCCTTTGCTTAAGTGATGAGGGGTTATTCCTGGCTATGTCTTCAGGCTTTGCCTGATGACATCAAAGACAAACTTATGGATGCACCTCTGGATAACAAAAGGGCAAATTACCATCTAATAAGTGATAGCATGTGTAATTTTAGAGTTTCTCCTAACACAGAGGCCTACACAAAGTAATACATGAATGCTCTGTACAACCACTCAAACAACAGCATAGAAATGGCAGTACTTGGTCGAACTAAACGCAGGTCTGGCCAGAAATACAAGTCACCATGGTGGACCTCTGAAATGAATAGACTCTACAAAGAAGGTGGAAATTTATGTCTGGAAGTAAGAGAGAGGGTGCACAACAGAATAAATCTCTCATTAGTCTCAACATGCAAAGCAGGAAACTAGTCAAGTCTTCAAATTTGGTTATGTCCAAAATCTTAATGGAAATACTCATCAATGTGCTGAGTTGGCTGTAGATGGCACTACCTAATATCAAACCTGCTGGCCAATAAATTCAGCTCAAATCTTTCCTCCTCATCACCCCCAGTCATCACCCAAGAAATACCCCTACCATTTCTGCACCTGTTATAACAAATTAACAGGTTGTCACTGCACTCTCTAAAGCTAGAAACACGGCATCTATAGGTCCTGACAGAATCCTAGCATGCCTATTAAATAGTTTGAAACATGACCTAGCAGTCTCACTCAGATCTCTATTTAAATACAGTCTCTAGACAGACTTTGTCACAGTAGAGTGAAGGATAGCAAAAATCATCCTTTTGTACAAGGGTGGACCATCAACAGACTAAGGAAACTACCAATCCAAAAGTCTGAATAGCCTCATATGCAAGGCTTGGAAAGGATAATCATGGACCTGATTAACAACAACATATGAAATCTCTAGACTCTAGACCCAACCCAGTTTGGCTTTGTCAAGGGCAGGTCCTGCCTGCTCAGTCTGGTGGTCACCAAGGCTAAGGATGAGGGTAAGTCAGTGCATACCTCCTATCGTGACCTGGCCAAAGCATTTTGACACAGTACCTCACTGGGATATTATAGATAAACTCACAAAATTGGGCATAAACCTCTGCATTAGCAGAATGATAACCAAATGGCTCAAGGATTCATAGATTAGTACTAGGCTAACTGCCCTTGTGAGCTATTTTAAGCCTAGCCAATTATCTCCTGTGAGATTCAAACCCTGTACCTTGTGTTTGTAAGGCAAACACCTTAACCATTAGGCCAACCTCCCAACCCCCAAAATAATCTAAGAAACCACTGGTTTCACTCTTGGGGAGCTATCAATGGGGGAAATTCATGTCTGGATGCATGCTATTAGAATGGGGAATCTACATCCTGCAAGAGGCCAGTCACCAGTGGATTACCATATGGCTCAGTTATGGGCCCCCTCCTGCTTGGAATATACTTCTTAGATATCAAAGCAAATGACCTTTGCTGACCAAGTTTGCTGATGACTGCAAGTTGGTATCAGTCCTTGACTCCCCTACAGAAAGGACTGACGCAGCATAATGGCACTTCACAGATGATTTCATTCTCGTTTGCACAAGTGGCAACATGATACACCTCCAAAATATTCTCGGGAAGCTTTAACAGCCACTGAAACATGACTTTGTAACTCACAACTCGTTCATCCTCCAAAAAAACAAACTGTCACTTTCTTTCCCCAAATCCCTCTCCCATGAAAAAAACAAAATTTAAAGTCCTCTCTCTTGATAATAAAGCTACCGAAGTCACTTCTCATAGCAAACTATCAGGGGTGATATTAGTTGTTAATCTTACGTCTGACCTGCATATAGAAAATTGCATAAGAAAAAAACCTCATCAAAAACTAGGGATGGTTTACAGAGCCTAACATTTTCTCACCAATGCAACTAAAACTACACTTCCACTACTTAGCGCCTCCTCACTCTTCCTTATGGTGCTCCCATACTCCAGGCTTCACAAAAATTAAAACTTGAACAATGCTATAACAAAGTTGCTAAATTTGCAGAAAATACTCCTCTTTCAGAGCCCACCACTGTATAGCACTGAAAAGCCTTAATTGGTTAGAACTGCCACATCAGCTAACATATACACAGCTTTTTACCGCCTATAAAATTGTCCAGCATCTGTCTGCCTGTCCAGCGCTAAAAAACATTCTACACAATTATGTTCTCAGTCGGTCATTGTGATCAGGTCACCAAAACCTCCTACCTGTCTACAGACCTAGCAATTATGTTCGGCCTTGTCTGTAATCGTACAAGGTTGCTAAGGATTGGTACTCCTTACTTGCATCCGTCAGTTCTATACCCTCCTCCCATCTTTCAAAACCAACTTCCTAGCTAAAATCTGTCTCTGTTCTTGTTCAAAACCATAGTAGACTATATCCCTAAATGTGAACAAAGTACCTTTTCATTCCTTATACCCCCTTACTCTCCCTTCCTCACTTCCTTACTACAAAATATCTTCCTTGACTTTCTCTCCAAATATACCATACGCATGTTTTTACACTCTTGATATTGCAATTCCTATTTGTATTAGATTCACTTCCCTTTAATTTCTCTATAAAGTCTCTAAAATTTAAATATTAAATGATTGTCATATACCTTGTATCGATTCTTAACCAATGTTTCCATATTATGTCTTCTTCTTCTTTCGGCTTTTTCCCGGTTAGGGGTCGCCACAGCGGATCACCTTGTCCGCACATTGAATGGCAGTGGAGTTTTACAGTGTTGAGTTGCCAGCCCGGCGCCCAACCTTCCACAGAAGGCACACTCACACGTACACCTAGGGCTAATTTAGAGTGTCCAATCCACCTGCAGCATGTCTTTGGGATGTGGGAGGAAACCGGAGCACCCGGAGGAAACCCACGCGACCACAGGGAGGACATGCAGACTCCGCACAGAAGGCACCCCAGCCGAGGATCGAACCGGAGAACCTCTTGCTGTGAGGCGGCAATGCTAACCACTGCACCACCGTGGCCGCCCATAATGTTTCCATATTATGTCTAATTTGTTATAATTATTTAAACTGCAGATGATTTTGTTTTATTTTTGAAGATTGTAAAATCATTGTTCTTAAAATGTTTTGTAATAATTTGGAACTTTTCTATCTGGGCCTCCACTGAAAATGGGCTTCTTTCCAGTCAGACTTTCCCGGTAATCAAATGTCTATAAATAAATAAACTGCCTCAAAAACCCTTTTTATGTAAACAAAACCTGAGCTTGTTGTTTGCCTTTGTCCAGTGGAGATGACGGTGAGGGAAGAAGACTTCTAAAGGGTATTAGTGGTCTGATTGTGTAGGAGCATGAGAGTTTCAGAAATTTTAAGAATAAAGGTTATTTGCATGCAGAGATAAATAAAAATAAAGAAACAAGTGTAAAGCTCTGAAAGGAAATGTATAACCCATTATATCTGGAATCCCCAGCCATGTGCATTCTGCTGTAGATAAAGATGGGTAGATAGATTAAGGTCAAGAAAGGCTGATTTAGTGGACTAAAGCGGTACATATTTTACACGTATTCTATCTTTTTTTCCTTAGGCCCCACCATCTAACTACTGTGCCCCTATTGTACCCTGGCAAGAAACAGAACCTGGAGACACCACTGATTAATCCATTTTTATCTCTTTAAATCATGTCCTGAGCAGCAGATGACCTTTGTGTCACATAAATGTTGGCAATTCTTTCTATAAGAAACTATAGATCATTCATGTAGCAGACAGGATAGGGTGGATGATAACTGTCATACCACACTTTCTGTGGTATGATATTCTCTGCTATTTTTCCCTGTCCTGACTTCTCAATTATCCCCTTTCTCCACCCCTTGATAGCTATTATGTATGTTAGAGCAACTTAATAAACATAGCCCATGAAATGCTTTTTGGTGTACATCTGTACCTGCTCTACACTAGCAAATGATTCAAGTATTTAATTTACATCACAGAAAGATAATTTGCGTTAATCTCTGCTAATAGGCTTTTTGGTGCAGTCAGCTAATGTGTGGGTGTGTGTGTGTGTGGGGGGGGGCATTGTAATTTGTGAGACAAACCCTGAAATTTAGAAAGAAAAGTCTGCAGTCATGTAATGTGCTTTACCAGGGGTAAGTCAATTAATGCAATCATGGAAAATGGGATTCAAAAAGAGCTTTGACCGGAATGAGGACGACATCATTATTGGCTAATTTGCATGTCTCTGAATTGTTCCTTTTTGCCACTCATGCAAAAAGCTGTGCCAGCACAGGTATTATGACCTCAAGAAGAGCCTCTGATCTTCTCTGCCAAAGAGAAGAAGACGTTAGGAAGAGACAACCATCTCACTACATACCGCTCAACTTCTAGTCTAAGAATTCTGGACAAAGCCAAAATAATTGGGGGACAAAAGCCCAAATATAGGGACAAATTTTAAATATTGTTCTTTTAAACTTTGAAATTTGTTAGAATAACAAGCTTTGTATAACATGCAGTTTCTGAAAGATATGAAGTCTGAAACTCAAATGTACATCATTATTTAGTGAACTCAATGCTCAGTGATTTGGCAGAAAAAACATATATTTTATGAGAAACAGATCAAAAATATAAGGCAAAAATCTGGACATTCTGTGAAAATCTGGGCAGCTGAGAGGTGTGTCTCACTACTATACTAAGGACAAATACATGTTTCAAGTGTCCATATCACAAACAGATAGCACAGTTCCAACATAAAAATTGCTGACTATGTAGTTTACAGTTCCAACCACTTGCTGCAGTTTTCCAAGGTGTACTGCAGTGCAATTCCAGAAATATCTAGGCAATGGAAGTGGGTCTTCAACATTCTGGACAAACCTTCACCGATGTGGAGTGTTGTATGTTATCTCAACTATTGTCTGAAGGATATGTATATATGTCATAAATCATGGCTCCAGGCCACATTAGACACTACCTGCAACACATGACAGCAGACAACTGTATGAGTAGGCTGGTGTACACATACATGTTGGCATGTTTTCACATCCAGAGGAAAGGATTTGTTCATTCATTTGTTAGACACCCTTGTGGGAAATCACCCAGCATGAAATTATACTATGTGTCACACGTGTGCCAGATGCAGGATCATGTGATCTGCAGAGATGAAACAAACAGTTACATTGTAAATAATATCCTATGCATCACACATCACCTGGCAGTTGATGAAATGGAAGCCCTTTTGGATGACATAGCAGATACTGTATGGACCAGGCATGGCTCTGATGGCAATGTGGGTGCAGTCAATGTTCCCCCGAACCTCAGGAAAATGAGATATTTCATAAAATGCATACATAGTGGTGTTTCTCTTCTTTGAAGTCTATGGAAATCACATTTGCTCCTCCACATGTTGCAGCAGGAAAGGTATAATATTTTGTGAGGTAAATGCTTGTGGAATTCCTACTGTGTCCTTGGATGACATTTGGAAAGTCCTCACAGCGAGAATGGTTAATGCTAAAGAGCCCTCACTGTCCACTTGGATAGTCATTCCATACATCTCATGCAATTCTATATGAGAATGATACATGTCTACAAGCTATCACATGGTGTCTTTGTCCACTTGGTAGAGTGAAAGAGTATTCCTCTCATGGAGGTGATGATAGATCAACCAAGGATATCGAGGTCAATGGCATGCAATGATGAGGTCACTGCCGGTGAAAGCAGCCACAAATATGTCCATTTGGCTAATGCAGATGCTGCTGCTATCATCTTGACATGTTCGGTATGTCTGTTTTCTAGGAAACCACAGTGTACAGATTTTATTTTTACTGTGGCCCATCATTATCTTATCTCATTTGCATTTACATTGTTCTATTTCTATAATATCTCATTTGTTTATCATCATATAGTCATTTGCATATGATGCTGACTGCGTTAAGGTCCATGCAATTGTAATCGTGCTACACGTGTCTTTGACTCACCCCCACCCTGCATCTCACTATGCTATTTCACCTAACATAGAGTGCTAGTTGTTTCTAATACCTGCTGTGTCATGCATAGGAAACACCTGTCACCAGTCATGTACTCCCCATGTACTTTATTTTGCACTTGTCATATTGTATGACTCCTTTCACTAATGTAAGCATGTATGTGTTCCTCTTCATTCCAATGATGATTTTCTCTCTGCAATGCGAAATAATGTTCACGAATGCTTATACCTTGTATGATTTCCTCTCTCGTTTTACTGAATGTGAAATCCTGGGCTGTGTGTGAAAACAATCGACAAAGATCAATGTCCTACTTCAGCAGTCAAATTCAAATAAAATGCAAAATGTTGTATGAATAGTACAGAGCCAGTAAAATGAAAAGAAGGTGAAATCAAATAAAAACATTAAATTAATAGTACAAGAAAAAAATGATGCCATAGTTCATTCAGTATGATAAATTAGTTAAATTATTATATCTGTCCATCCACCCGTCCACAACCCCTTTTTCTCATTTTTGCACATGGGGTTGGGGTGTCATTTCAGCACTGACAATCATCTAGAGCAAAGGTTTGCACTGCCAGATGGCTAGCCCTGCCACTGTAGTTCTTCTATACTGCACTCATATGCGCACTCACGTCTATGGCCAATTTCGAGTGCCCAGTTCACCTACTGCATGTCTTTGGAATGTGGGAAGAAACCCACGAGGACACAGTGAATACATGCAGACCACACAGAAGGCGCCCCAGCTGAAAATCAAACTAAGGAACCTATATAATGCATATTTTCTTTTTTTTTTTTTTTTTTGTTAAGAATTCAAGTGGTTGAGTGAGTGGAAAAAAATCAGTATAGCTGATTGAAAGTCTGCTGACTGCACATTATCAGTTTTTTTCTCTGTACGAGATTGCAGAACAGCAGAGAAATGGGGAATTTACTCTTTCTCCTTTGTAGTTCATCTCAGAGTTGGTTTAGTTAATTAGCTGTGGGTGGCGGAATGCAGGTGACTTGCCCCTTGCAAAAGAATCCTGTTTAGGCTTTTCTTTTTTTCGATGCCATGAGTTCTAAGAAGTTGTGCTTGATGTGCTGCGGTTCAATATTTTGAGTGCTTTACTATATAGATGACAAGCCAATGAAATAATCAAAAGTAAAGAGTTCTGGAATGGAGTGTAAGTAGAATGGAAGTCATACAGAGCAAGTTAGTTAAAGATATGATTTGCTTGGAAAAAATGTGAAGTAGGAAAGATAAGGTGCAGGGTTAAACAGAGAAGAAAAGTGAAAGTGACATAAGATAAAGTGGATGAAAATGCATTTGGAGACTATAACATAGAAAAAGGTTAAGAAAGAAATGAACGAATATGCTATAGAGCGATCAGCTTTGAGGAAACATGAAATACAAAAAGCAAAAAAGACAGAAAGGAACCACATACTGAATCATTATAGAAGTGGATGTGACAAGTGGCAAAATAATGACTGGGATGAAAAGAATTAAATAACTATAGCAGTGGAAGACTGGGCAGTGTAGAATTTGTTATGGTGGTATATGAGACACTGCAGGTAAAGAGCATTAGAGGAGTCAAAGAAAGAAAGAGGGAGAGGAAGAAAGTGTGGACAAGAGAAGTAAAGAATAGAAGGAGTGAGAAAAGACAGTCCCTGGGATTCATTAACACCTATGCTAAGTGTTCACGGAGTGTACACTGTTCTGAGTGAATGGACAACAAGCATAACTCACACCCTCTTCCTCCTAATTTTGGTTTTCCTACTGATCTTCTTGCACCCCCCTTAAATTTCAATGAGGATTCTAAAGGTTACCAAAATGTGTAGACTACATATACACTTAGTGTAATATTTTTGAGCAACTAGAAAGTACAAAAATGTGGTATGGATATTCTTGAATATAAATCATGTACACTTAGTGTAGGCTTTAATGAATCTATAGCTGCATATAGGAAGAGAACAGAAGCTACTGCTACCAACGACAAAGCTACCATGGAACTAATGTCACGACAAAAGCAAAAGAATGGAGAGAAGTGCAGAAGGTTGGGAGATGGCATAATAGTTAAGGTGCTTGCTTTACTGACACAAAGTACAGGGTTTGATTCTCAACTGTAGGCTTAAAACAGCTCACAAAAGCAGTTAGCCAAGTACTGAATCTAATAGTGTGTAGATTTTAGGGAGTAAATTAATCAACTGATATGGAATTGTACTAAGATAATTGTAAAAGGTGCTTACATTGGCTATAATACAGTTACACTTGGTTGATTAGGTTGTTGCAGATTTTTACATATATGTTCTATAAGAGATCTGAATAAAAACTTGAAAGTAATGATGGGCATATTTTAAAAGTAACAGGAAAAGTACAATCCATATACTTTTGGTGTCTGAAAACTGTAGGAAGCATCACAAAAGTGATTATAACTTTTAGCCACTTATAAAATTAATGAGCTATTATTTCATAAATTCTTGCTTGGTGCCTTTGCCACTAGGGATCGGCAAAACAATTACAGATAGCCGCTCTAATTTACAACTATAAAGCAAGACATAAACAGCATTTACAGCACTTGCACTTTTTGTACGAGACATATTTAGAGTATTTACAATGAACTGTAAGTCGATGGCACCACACCAATTTAGTTGATAACAAGACAGAGTATGAAAAGCATGCTAATGGTCTAGGGGTATAATGAGGCTTGACTAGGCTATCCAGTATATGAAGCTCCTGTTAACACTATATTTCATTCAGAAAATAAAGCTTGCTTTACATATTGTTGGCAGTATTGGAGTTACCTGTTAAATTAGAGTACATAAATTATCCGTAATGCTCTTCCAGCATAGTATACAGAAAGATGTGACAAAATCATCTCTGTACAGGAATCAGTTGTAGAATTCATTAGCTTACACCCACGGCTTGTGTTTGTTATTGTGAGATAGCCATATTGAAACACCTGCCTTACAGTTCACTCTGTTGGACTGGCAGGGGATTTCCTTGGAATTCTGGGCAAACTGCTTCTTGCTAATATAAAGCCCATCCCATCTTACCCCTGCGAATGACTACTGATCTTAGTGTGATCTAACTAGTGATAAAAATGCAGGAAGTGAATAAATAAACCAGCAGTCAGAATGATAGATAAAACATACCATCCTTTGGAAAAATTCAACAAGAGAATTCATATATTTATCAGTCTGTTTCTTGTATAACACAGTTGTTAGCCCTTTCCTCAAAAACAGCTACCTAGATATGTTTTCTGTCCCTCTCTCTGCTGTTGACTAAAGGAATATCTTTATTTCCATAAATTACAAAAACAAAACAAAAAAAAAAACAATAAAAAGAACAGGAACAGGAAATAGAAAACCTGTACTGGTATAAATGCTGGCGCAAACTATAAGAAGTCTAAAACCCCTCCTCCTCTTCTGCTGTATCCCACCACCACTGATCACTCGCAGCCACTGAAGCCTTAATGCTAAAGGAGCAGATACTAATTTTTTGCATTAATTGGTCTTGGCGGTAACAGATTCAAGAGAAAAACCCACAACAGTGCAGATCTTATGTATTGATTTCTGCTTTAACAAGAAATCAAGATTCCTCTGAGCTCCAGCAGGTGGAGAAATAGCATAACTTTCAAACTGTTGTAAATAAATTACTGCATTGTTGCAGCTATTGTACTATAGTTTTTCCAAGTTGCATAAACCTATCATTTGATCCCTACATCATTTGAACATATATGAAGTATAATTGCTTATAAAATACTAAAATATTAAGCTTTTATATTTTGATGCCATTTTTACTTCAAATGTTATGAAGGCTAGTCATTAAAACTATCATTCATTGATTGAGGGTATGTTTATACTTCATTAACAAATTAATTAATGCAATAATGATCCAAATTGTAATACATTGATAAATGTTGAGTGACTTTACTGGGCAATAATATTTGTCATTTAATGTGCTGATAAATGGTTAAATGCATAAAAAATGAGCCTGATGCATTTTACTTTTAATTTGTTCCTGTTTTGTTTGACATAAAGCCAAGTGTGGAGTTAGTGAAGCAATGCTCTGACAAACTGCACATATAAATCCTGAATTATTTTGGCAGCTCAGCTGTAGGAAACTGTCCCCCAAATTCACAGCGGGATCTGGAGAAGATCAAGGAAACACAATATTCTCCTGACAGTCACCTTGTTAATCAAGGCTGGCTGTGCACTGTCTGCATGCTTAAGTTTAGTGACACCACCATTGTCATTTTGTACGTCTTTATATCTGCACATCACAAAAATGGCCTAAAGAGTTCATGAGGTCCTTTGTACTGCACCAATATTATAAGATATCACTAGTGAAAAGTATTTTATTCTTCAAATAAAAAGAGCAGAATAAAAAAAAGCAGCCGGCAAGCAATTTATTTCACATGAGCTGCTGGAATAATAGTTTCAAGTGTTTTCCTTTTCTGCAATGCCCTTTAACAAAAATCATCTTGTATTGGAGGTGATGATTTGTCACAGTCATTACTAGTAATGTGTTCTCTCTGAGGTTCACACATCTTAATCTCACTTGAGAAGAAACACTAAATTCAGGAAATGAGTGGAGTACCTGGCTAATGACATGATTTTTATATATGTTTTTTTTTTCTTCCAGTAAGCACTGTGTTGGTGTTTCATATGCCAGACGTAGGCTGTGTTTGCTGCTTGAGACACAGATTAATGAACAGCTATTTAACCCTTTTTAGTGTGCATTGTTAGACTTAAAAAGTCACACAACAGTTTCATTTGAAGCAGTACATAGAGTTTGCCCAGAAACATGGTTTTGTGCTTTTAAGGCTTTACCGTCAATGAAAACATAAATTAGGTAAGGAATCTAGCACTGGGATAAAATTATTAACTATGTACATATTTTTCAAAGCAGAACTGTCAATCTGTCATTTGCTGTAGTTTACGTAACCTTTTTGCTTTCTCATTACTGGATTATAATAAGCTTTATGAGCAGTATGTACTGAACACTTTGTGTAAAATGAAAGGTCTGCATTTGGAAAAAAATCAAAGCTTTGGTCGTAAGCACATAATAAGGGGGGAAAAACACCAGTGCAGGCATTACATTAGAAGACAGTCAATACAGAACATCCTGGGCCATTTAACTGATGTTCAAGCCATTTTCCCCTGATCAGTCAGACGATTGCAAAACATTTACAACTAAAACCTTCAAGAGAGGAACACGCAGTCTGTAAAAGAAAATAATGTCTGTCAAACACTTCTTTAAGCCAGATTTTTGACAAACTGCTAAAAGTATAATTTTGTGATGTGACAGACAGTGGCAAAAGAAAAAATTCCTAATAAATGTTAACAGAGTAGGCAGGGCATGTTCAGATTATTGTGCCGTGTTTAAATTGAATAGCTGTATAAGAGCTGGTTCTCATATTTAACAGATACAGAAATTGCTAATATAACCTTCATGGATTTCCCAGTAGACAGGGATGAGAGTTTTCTCTTCCCCTTGCACTCCTGTTTTACAATTGCATTTATTCCAATGCTGTGCCTGAAGAAAATGTGAAAAACTGTGCATCTCATTAGTTTGAAGGTCACTGCATTTGGCTGACATCAAATATTGGGGCATATTATACTGCCTGGCATGGGATATAGCCCAAGTCAAAGGAGCTAGCACACACAAACAGGTTAATAATGTCTGAAGTTTTCACATATGTATATCTTTATTACGAGAAACAAGTCAATTTGTGTCAACCCTCGCATTGCTAACATTTGTATTCTGCATTTCTTCCTTGGATTATATTTCACCTACATGTTATGGTGTCCTCTTCATGATTTATGTGAACAAATCAGCTCTGCATAACATTGTTGGTGGATTCATTTTCATGGAGCACCATAGTGCTCTGGCTGAGTTTACTGATTACTATTACAGTATAAGCCTACTGCTTTATGTTACTGTTCTATATGAAGTCCCCAGCATGTACAATATGACATATCAGCCTAATTAAATGGGAATAAACTAAGTACAAGATGCGGGCTGCTATACTGGTTGAAGCTGAGTGCACACCCAATCCAGTACATATATATATATATATATATATATATATATATATATATATATATATATATATACAACTGTTTACAGATAAAAAAAAACTGTTTACAGTTGTTAACATCAAAGATTCTTGCCATATGTAATTGAGTCAGATCCATGAAAACGTTTCATTTAGGGACAGAAATGATCAGGACCTACAGATCTAGTAATATAACTGGAGAAATCTATTAACAGCTATGAAGAAGTGGAATGAAGACACTATAGAAAGCACTATAATTAAACAAATGTATTAGCCATTATGAAGAAGGAGTTAATAATAACTAGAGCAAACAATATAATTGGAGAAATGTATTAAAAGCTCTGCAGAAGTGATATAAAGGCAGAGCAGACAATAAAAACAGGAGAATACAATAGCAGCTGCACAGAAGGAAGACAAAGATGGCTATTAAAAAACAGAGGCCATATAAATTATAATATAGTTTTAGTCATATATTTAGTCATAAGGGAAATGTTTAACCATCTGTTTTATAGCGGCTCTGATATCAATTGAAATGCTGTGATTCTAATTTCAGAAATGTGTTTGAGTTCAGAATTCTTTTTTGTTCTAGATATAGAAATGTGTGTGTTTTGCGGCAGATAGTGGTAAGTTTCTTCACTTCCTAAGTGTGAGGCAGGATTCATGTATTCAGCCTATAAGAAATGGAGCCCATATGTTAAAAAGAGAGGGTAAAGCAGCTGGAAACAAAATATTAAAAGGGAAGAATGTAGAGAAAACAGCATCTTCAACAGTTTTATTTCTGTGCTGTAGTTTGTGGGACATTCAGCTGACAAGCTATTTGAATAGAGACTTCAGATGAAGTAGATATTGCAAGTTGCAGTCAAAGGATTAACACCCACTTTAGGTTTTCTCAGTGGTAACTAGGAACCTGGGAAATTTGTAATTCACTGACCACAGCAATTTGCACATGTTTTGTTTCATAATATGGTATATAGATGATATCACAAAATACAATTAGTTTCATTCATAAAGCACACTTTGCCAACTGTAATTGACTCACATTTCTCCTTAGTGCATGTTAAAATGCCATAAGCATCCTCCTTTAAGGAAAAGCCTTAGTTTCTTTCTATTTACAGGATATGCTTACTGCTATGGAAATAATTAATTAATGTTATGCATATTTAAAAACTTTTACTAAAAAAAAATCTGTAGACTGCTTAACTTCTGGTTATAGTCAGAAATTTAAGAAATATGATATAGGCTATTAGCCTACCCTAGGATTCATAAACATTAAAACAGCAGTACAAAGTGCATAAAATAATGTTAAATGAATTTGTCTTCTCTCCTGTATGTCCCTCTGTATATAAAAAGTCATGCATTCACTGATTACCTACTAGATCCAGTTCAAGTCACTGAGCAATCCGAGCCTTGTTGAGAATCTTATCCCAAACTGAATGTTAGCCCATTGCAGATAGTGAGCATAATGAGATATATGATATATTTCACAACCAGGATAGTCAAGAAATTAATCTTTCTATCAGGGGCCTATATATGTAGAACAGCTCCTAAGGTAGCTAATGATGCCAGCTATCAAACAGAACATAGGCAAGACAGCTCAAATTTACTCCTATATAAGAGGGCTGGTGGCAAGCAGAACACATGCCTAGCCAAGAAGTACGTCTCTGCCCTATAAGTGAGGGGGCAGCTGGTCCACCTGAAATATAGATGTTCATTTTCTTGGGCATCAATACAGCTTTTCAACATTTAGTAGAAGATAACTTATCCTCCTGTATGATTATTGCATAATTGCATACAATTATAGTCAGGGAAATAGTGATTACATGTAAAAAATGTATATACTCTGCTGGCAGTTCAGAGAAAACTCTTTAATAAAAAAAAAAAAATTCCTTCTCTGGAACAGGCTTCTATCCAAGTGAAGCAAAGCTCATCCCTAACCATCCATTCATCCATGCATGCTTTTTTTTACCATTTTTACACATGGGTTTGGGGTGTCATTTTAACAGTGACAATACAGCCAATGTTCACACTGCCAGGTGGCTACTCTCCTGCGACTGTTATTCCATACCATACACTTGCACATGCACTCATACCTACGGCCAATTTAGAGTGTCCAGTCCACCTACTATATGTTTTGGAATGTGGCAGAAAACAGGAGCACCCGGATGAAATCCATGCAAACACAGGGAGGACATAACTTGGACCAAGGATGGGAAATTTCAAATTTATCCCTGGTTTTGCACCTCCATCTGTAATGGACCAGATCTCTATGTCTAGATCCAACTAAGGCTTTTGATACTGTAAAATTCAATGGGATTATATCCACCCTGCTACTGAATAACATCAATCCTTATGTACTCAGGTTGATAAAGAGCTGTTTGAAGGAAAGTTAATAAGGTGTTCAGGTGTTGCTATATGCATCTTGAAGGGCTTTGTTACATATATTAGTCTCTCAAAATACCCTTACAGGCTCAGTTTCATGTTATCAGCCTTCCCGATAAAGAAAAAATTATGTTTTTTTAAAGTGCACAGATGGCTGCAGTACTTGTACTCTTTATATCACAAGATGATGCAACAGATAATTAATAATTGCCTGGAAGATGCTAGTCACCAAGTAGTTATGTATGCACTTTTATTTAGGGTGAATAAAAATAATGCACTGCTACCTGTACAAACTACTATAGGGCAGCAGATTGCATTGAGCAGCTAGAATATAATGGTGGTCAACCAGTGAAAGATTATGGTGCTATAATATGTATTAAGGCCTGTGCCATAGCTATTACAGACAAAGCTATCAGACTCTCAAATGTGATATCCTTGGCTACAAGGGATGCAACTGTGCTTATTGATCTGTATAAAACTCTGTGCACAGCTGTTGCCCACATTCCTGTATACTAACTGAAATTAGGTTACTGAAAAATGTACAAAGGAAACATTAAAAATAATTGTCACCAGCAGTGGACCATGAATATCATACGATTGCTTCATGCATTAGACTTGTACAGTGATAACTATATGTTCATTGGGAAAACTCTGTTTAGCATATAACATTGCAAAGGATAAAATATTAAAGGATATGATAAAATGTGAATTTTACAGAAGTACAAAAATATTTTGTGATGCAGAGAGTGCTACAACTCTTCTCTGAAGCTGAGAGAAAGAACTGTATTTATCTTACTCTGCTGCTGTGCCCTTGTCTTTTTTTACTCAAATATTTTTATTTAAATTCATAAAAATATTATAACAATAAAATAAACAGTTTAGAATGAAAAATTTGAATACGAAACATAACTTTATAATATATACACGTGTCTGAAACAGTGTATGAAATATTTCTAATTAAGTAAAACCAATTGTTTATAAAGACATAAATGACCTTAGAAAGAGTTAGAGTCCATTTGAAAAGTCTCAATGAGAGATGAAACCTTTATCCAAGGATTGTTGAGGACGCTCTTCAGATAAATTCTGAGTTCTTTTGTTCTGATTTCTTTAGATATCATTTCTTTTAAGAGAGTCAGGAAATCTTCAATATTTGGAAAGTTAACAGAATTCCACTTTCCAGTGATATAATTTCTAGCTACAGCTAGAATTATTCATAGAAGATATGAATTAATTTTATTCATGGTAAAACATTCATATACATTAAAAAATATCGTTTTTGTTAATGAAAATATATCTGAAAGTAAGACTTTAAGAAAATCATCAATATTTTCCCAGAATTGTCTTAAGTTGACACATTTATAAAAAAAATCTGAAGCCAATCTGCTTTACAAGATTTTAAACATCTCGAACAAGTAACATCTTCAGATTTACTGAATTTAGCTATTTTTGTCTGGCATTAGAAAGGCTCTATGAAACCTATTACACCTAAACATATGGTCTGTTACCCATTAAATATTATTATTAGTTATCGTAACTTTATATTCATGCACCCTAAGTATAGGGAATGGAATTTTATTGTATTCCCTATAATTTATACTCAGGGTATGCTTATGTCATCTACTTCTGAAGGAGCTCATTTAGCTATAGATAATAATCTAAAGTACTGGTATCAGCTGATATCTGATAATAAAGTTAAAAATCTAGATTTCTTAAAACAAGAATTTGATCTAAGAGAAACTTGCTGGTTAGAGGTTCAGATCTTTAGACAACATCTCATTGATAGAATAGATCTAATGTCTATAACTGTTAAAGAATCTATTCCAAAACTGATTGATTACTTGATAATAAATTTACAGCATAAAGTTTCTGATAAAGGTAAACTTTCATATATACATAAAATTATCAGACAAGAAACTTTTACAATGTAGATTCATACTGGAATTATTTCACCTCTATTAATGGGGACCCACCAACTCAACAAGATAAACAATATATATTGGAATCTGCTTATAGAACTACATCTTCCATTGTCTGGAGACTTTATACATGGAAATTTTTACATAGATCTTTTATACACCTGTGATGATGAATAAAATTAATAATAAAGATAATCTATGTAAGAGATGTAATGTAGAAATTAATGCTGACTGGGCTCATATGTTTTATGACTGTATGAAGTTGAAAGAATACTGGAAGTCAATTAATGAATTTTTGCAGGCTCTTTTACAGATAATTTCATTATTTCTAAGTCTCTTATATTATTCAACACACCTGTACCTCAATGTGTTAAAAAGATTAAGCTTCCCTTGTTATGGTCTATCCTAGCAGTGGCTAGGAAAATAATAACTAGAAATTGGATTTCAGATACACCTCCTTCTGTTCAATGAATTTAAAATGTTATGAATATAATGTGTCATATGGAAATAAGCACAATTAGAATGAGAACAACTAGAAAAACATCACATTTTATTGTATGGGATAATTTACAAAATTTGTTAAAAAAAATTCTAATTTCAATAGCACAGTATTTTAGTTTAATTAATTGATCTGATTGTAGTGGATGTCTTTGTAAATACTTTAGTTGTTTTGTTGAATATTATAATAATACCTATTTTTAATTATTTGTATAAAATTGTTATGATATTTCTCTTATATGTTAAAACAATAAATTTGTTTAAAAAAAAAAAAAGAAAGGCTCTATGAAGAAATTTTCAGTTGAAAATGTTCTAATACTGAACCCAAGATGTGTGTTTAACAGAGGTTAAAATTTTAGCCTTCTCGTTCTGGGAATAATTAGAACAAATACCTTTAGTTATAAAATTCCAGTATTTAGAAGTTAAAATAGTCTTATATTTTATTAGAATACTATATAATTTGGAAGTGATGTTATCCATTTTAGAATTGTTATATAATACTTCAGATATATAAAATATTAAAGAGGACAGATCTAGAAAAGATGATTTTTTAATAACTCTGCAAAGATTGTGTGTGTTGTAATAATAACCAAGCTTGTGATGATAAACCATGTTCTTTAATAAGTTGTTGAGTATCTAACATGCTTAGGTCTTTTGTACAATGTTGTTAGCAATTAAAATACTTAACTTCCCATGCATTAAGAATGTTGCAATATAATTTATCTGGGAAATTCTTTATGATTTTGAAAGGTATTAGTAAATCAAACTAGATTTTAATATCTACATCAGAATTAACAGGCTTCCTGAAGCTGATGAAGATGTGGTTTAAAGAATTTAGCTTTGAGGGTTTGGTTATGTTATACTATACAATATAACAAAGGACAGGTCAGAATTTATCAGAAAGATTACTTAAAGGGAATTTTGTTAACAAAGTATTTTCATTTAATAATATAATAAGATGTAGGGATTTCCAGTTTTAATTATAATATGGATCAATCCAATTTATAAGATCTTTAAATAATGTTGCTCTGATGTATGTGTCCAAGTCTGGGAACCATATACCACCTTGGTCCCATATATGATATATGTAAGCAATTGTATTACTATTAGGACACCATAAAATGTCTATTAACAATTTATTTATCTCTTTAATGAATTTATTTCCAGGAGAAATATTAAGAGCTTTTGCAAAGTACAGAATATTTTGTAAAAGAGTCATTTTGATCAACTGTAACCTATCTTCAAAGAAATGAACATATTATTCTATTTACTAGTATGATTATTTATTAAAGATATTGGTGGTGATGGGCTACATCTCAAAATGTATGGATAATGTGACATTCACCAAAACCATCATCACACGAGCCAACCAGAAACTCTGGTTCACGAGAGAGGTGTACAAGCTACTGAAAGCAAGGAACACAACCTTCAGGTCTGGAGACAGGGAAGCCCTCAGAACAGCCAGAGCAAATCTGAAGAAGGGAGTGAGGAAAGCAAAATGCACCTATGGCAGAAAGATCCACAGCTACTTCTCTGACCAAAAAGACCTCAGGCACCTATGGCAGTGCATCCAGCTCATATCTGACTACAAACCCAAACAAACCACTCTACAACAGATGCCATCTCTGCAGCACTCCATCTATCCCTGGAACACTTTGAGAATAAAAACACCTATGCAAAGGTACTATTCATTGACATTAGCTCTGCTTTTTACATGGTCACCCCTCTTCATCTGGTAATGAAGCTACTCCAACTAGGCGTCAACACTCCACTTTGTAACTGGATTCTTGACTTTCTTACAGACAGACCTCAGAAAGTGTGTGCAGGAAATACCTCCTCAGATAGTATTACTCTTAACTCTGGAATCCCACAAGGATGTGTACTAAGTCCCTTGCTGTTCACCCTGTTAACACACGATTGTACAGCCAGGTACAATGCAAACTACATCATCAAGTTTGCTGATGACACAACAGTGGTGGGCCTCATTAGTAATGATGATGAAACAGTGTATAGAGATGAGGTGGAACAACTAATTATCTGGTGTGGAAATAACAATTTAGCACTAAACATGAACAAGACAAAAGGGATAATTGTGGACTATAGGAAAAATTGCAAGGACCATTCTCCCCTTGGGGGAAACAGTGGAAAGAGTGCGAAGCATGACGTTTCTGCGAGTGAATATTGATGAGGACTTGTCTTGGAACACCAATACAAATGCCATAGTCAAGAAAGCACACCAGAGATTGCACTGTTTGAGAAGGCTGAGGAGAGCGAATCTCCCATTGACAGTTCTCACTACCTTCCACAGAGGTACTCTAGAAAGCATCCTGACGAACAACCTCATAGTATGGTATGGAAGCTCCTCTAACTTGGAGCGCAAATCCCTTCCTCCAGAGAATGGTGAAGACAGCTGAGAGGATCATCAAGACCACCTTACCATCCATCCATAACTTGTACTTATCCAGATGTCTTGGCAGGGCCAGAGGAATAATTAAAGACTGCACTCACCCTGTTTACAGACTGTTCCTGCATCTATCATCCAGAAAGCGCTTCTGAAGCATACGTTGTAGAACTACGAGATTCAGGAACAGCTTCTTCCCTAATGTCATCAGGCTGCTGAACTCTAGTAACAGCTATGTTCCAGGATGGCCATCTGGGTCAGTAGAAACTATAGTAGCTTGTCTAGCTTGTCTCATATTGTGCATTAACCTGGTTACCAGTCTCATCTAATACTTAGTGCAATATTCACCATGACTGTTAACTTATAGGCCATCTAGAGCAGTAGCAATGCAGTAAAATATCTTCGTTCAGCGCAATACATGTTACAAGTTCATAAATTAACCAAAGTGCAATACTCTAATGTTCATGTGCAATACTTAAATGTCTCTCTCTGTGTAAGGATCAGTGCAATGTCTTTACCAAGTACCTGTGCAATACTAAAGTCTCATGAAAGTAAGTGTTCACTGTAAAAAGTGTTAAAATATGTTTCTAATTATGTGTAGTATTAGTCTGCATGTCTGTGATGTGACAGCTAGGTGTTATATGTTTAAATGTCTGTGAAAATAGTCTATACGTTGTCTGCACATTGAATCCGGAGACATGGAATTTCATTCAGTTTTTGCACTTGTGTGATTTCTGAACGACAATAAAGTTTACTTTGACTTTGATATTTTTTAATTGATTTCTGTTGACTTTTCTATAGTACTACATAAGACTATGCCCAAATAATTTAAGGAATTTTTGTTCTCCAATGATGTTTTGATTATCAGGATGATTCTTTAGCTTATTGTTAAGTATGATGTGTTTAGATTTCTGTTTATTAAAATGAAGACCAGAAAGTCTTTGAAAATAATTAATTATAGAATCTAATTCACATAAAACTGGTTTTGATTTAGGAAGAGTAAGTAAAATGTCGTCAGCAAAAAGTGTTACTTTAGACTTATAATGATGATAAATATTAATACCTATAATCTTTATGTTATTTTGTATCACAGCGGCAAAGACATTGATGGCAAGTGCAAATAAAATAGGAGCTAGCGGGCAGCCTTGTTTAGTACCTTTAGTTAAGAGTATGAAGTGAAAGGACCTACTTTGACGTAAGCTAAGTTCTTCTTATAAATAGTTTTTTAACGTAGAAATGAAAAAAGAGGGAAATGCTAGTGAAGTCAATATTCCAAAAAGATAGTCCCAGATGACAGAATCAAAGGCATTTTCTATATCTAAACTAACCAGTAAAGCTTCTTCATTCTCTCTATTTAAATATTCAGTGAAAGTAAGAATTCTTTTAATATTATCATGAGTGTCTATTTTGTAAATAAAGTCTGATTGATCTTTGCTTATCATTTCAGAGAATGGGACTTTCATTCTGTCAACAAATATGAATATGAAGATCTTATAATCATTGTTTAAGAGGGGGAATAGGTCAATAAGAGCTAAAAAGATGTGAGTTTTTATTAGTTTTGAGAACAGGAGTAATCAGGAATATCTCCAGGATGGTGGAATAATACTGCGAGTTTGTACTTCAATCAAATTTTTGTGAAGTGAAGCTATAATCGTTGAAGGAAGTAGTTTATAAATTTCTATAATAATGCCATCTCCATCAGGGGTTTTATTAGGTTTAAACTTCTTAATTTTATCTTCATTTATAGATATTTGCTTCTCAAGATCTGTTTTAAGTTTATTGGAGACTGCCTCTAGATTAAGAGACGATAGCTCTGTGTCAAGTGCATTACTTGTTATATTATTAGAGTTGTAGTGTTTGGTAAAATGAAATCTAAAAGCTTCAAAAATATCATCTATGTTGGATACTGGTTTGTTGGAGCCTTCATGCAGTACTTTAATAATATTATTCAACTTAGATTGGATTTTAACTCTCATTGATAAATTGTGCATATGTTTTGGAGTTGAAGCATAAGAATTTAATTTTAGTCTTTCTAATGGGACATTCATTTTATTTACAATATCTAAGTGTTGCTTATTTAGTTCAACTATTTTCTTCTTATCATCTGATGATAGGTGTGCAGATCTGGACTTAATTTTTGAAAGCTGTAATTGTATATTTTGCATCTCTGAGTCCCATTCTTTTAGTTTATTTTTATACCAGGTGACAGTTTTACCATAAATGTAGTCTTTTAGAGCATCCCAGACTTTTGTTATATTAGTATCATCGGTATGATTTATTTCCAGGAAGAACTGTAATTCTGTTAAGCCAAGACTTAAAGTCTTTAATTTTAGTTATATAGGCTGGTATTCTATTTATGGAAATTAACTTAGTGAAGTCAAGTTTTAACTTAAGTGTGAGACAATTATGATTGCAAAGAGGACACGGGAGTATAGTAAATGATGAGACTTTGAATTTAAGTTGTTGGAAACTAGAATTCTGTCTATTCTTGTTTGGATTTTAAATCTATAATCTATGTGAGAAAAACATAATGAGTTATTGTGTTTGGAAGTGAATGCATCATATAAGTTGAGGGACTCAAACCATTTTTTAAACAGTTTTGCTGTACAGGTAAGTCTAAGTGGATGATTGTTTGTAGGGCCAAAGCTATTCAAAATACAAAGAAATCTTCTCACTGTATAATGTTGCCTTTATAAACATTAGTTATACAGTCAAGATGACATTTTTCTGTTGCTAGTCCTAATTCCAGAAACAAATAAAGGTTAACTAATGTCCAAATTCTGTTATTAAGCTTTAATATAATAATGGCTAATAGTCCATCTGGATCTTTGTGTTTGTATAAAATTTGCGGATATACATTTTTCTTCCATAGAATCATGACACCTCTCCTCTTGGATTTCTGTGAGCAATGAGCTAATACTAAATAATTATTAGGATTCCAAATATTTTTTCAGTGGATTTAAAATTAGTTTCCTGTAAAAATACAGCATGCGATTTATTACCATTTAAATATCTTTGTAAGTTTAACCTTTTCCTTGGATTGTTCAGACCATTAATGTTTAGAGAAGTTATAGATAAAGACAAAGAGGTATACATGAGTATCTAGGAATATAATGAACAATGGATGATGTATTAATGCAATAACTCCTTCTAATACATAAAAACACATGGGTATTTATAAATAAATATAGTATAATTGAAATAACATTAGCTATATTTGTAAAATGTAGTAACATGAATTCAGGCCTAGCTAAAAAAAAATAATAAAAAAGAAGACGTAAAACATATAATCAAAGAAAGCTAGATTTTCCAAAATCAAACATGGAATTATTAAAATTCCCAGTCTGAGAGATAAACTTATATCTATCAGACCGCTTTCCTTAACCAACATAACCATGTCCAGCAGCTCGAATAAGCCCTATAAGTGAGACTTATACAACTGAACTAAATTAATTTGAACAGATTTAGTTAAAGCAGATAGTAAGCATCTAAAATATAATATTCCCAAACATCAAAATAATTATTCTTAGTTTCTTATATAAACAACTAATTAAATCATATATAAATCACTTTTTATGAAAGTATGTAGGTGTAGAGAAGTTTAAGTGATCAATATAGATTATAATGACTAGTTGAAGCAGGTTATTGCATACAAAAGAACAGTTTTGTTAATAATGTAACCATTCAATGTCTTTATATTTCCAGGTATAAGCTTTATTGTCACTAGAAACTACTACAAATGAATATAAACATAAGATTTAAGAAGCATCTGAGCATTTAATACAGATTAAAATAAAGAAATTCACTAATATGAAGCTGTATTTAAAATTAAATACACTTCTTTAAGATAAAAGCTACTTTTATGAGGCTTACTATGAACTAACCAAAATGTAATTATTATAACTTAAGTGAAGTATTTTGTGTATCCAGTTCATGTTCTCACATCCCATCACTAAAATTTAACTGTTGCTTCTTATAAAGTTTAATAGAATCTCAGTCCATACCGTCTTATGTCTATGAAGATGTATTTACATTACACTTAAAAAATAAACTTTTTAATAAATAGTGTTTGACAAAAAATCCCCTGGATTCATTATCTTTCCATGCAGAACTAGCTTAGTCCTGCACGGAAGCATCCGTTTAGGAGCAGGATGACAACGCGCCATGCATATTATTGAAGGCGCACTGCCTGAGCTCCTAAACGGACATGGAGCATGTATGAGTGCATGGGGCGTGTCTGAGAGCAGATCTCTCAGAATATACACACCCTACAATGAAGAACAGCAATGTATGAATAAGAATGAGCGAGACCACTCACTGGTGTTTGCATACCCCCAGCAACATCCTCCCAAGTTTACAAGAGCAATATCTAAAACAGTAAAGATAAAGTTTTTTTATAAAACAGATTAAATTTAACCATAGTTGCGCAGGTTTGCCCATTGCTTAGCTATAATTAATGCAGCTTAAATGGCACAAGAGGATAAAAAGGAAGATATATACACCTGAAGCAGTACATCAATAGTGTAGTGGGCAGAGCATTCACCTTATGAGCAGGAATTCTCAATTCGAGTCACACTCCAGTACAATCCATTTTCCATGTCAGATCACTTTATGATCAATTTATTTTAAAACGTACGACATAACATATATTTGTGAACTAGAATACTGCATTAAATGCAGATGTGAGGTGTCATTGTGATAATGTTGCAAAGTCCACAGATAATCACAAGTGCCCCATACAGTATATGTACACAGGAATCAGGGATACAAATGGAAGGTAAAATGTGTAAGGAATGATAAATCCATACAGTTGCCAAATCCACCATCACCCTCAGAAGAACCATTAGACATTACTGTCTAAATTAGTGTGGTGGTAAGTGAGCGTAAGCACTAGTAAGCAAGAGTAAGCATATTTAAGCAGTAGTAAGTGGAAGTAAGCATATTTGAGCAGTAGTAAGCGGGTTTAAGCCCGTTTGCATGGGGGTAAGCAATGCGCACACATGTTAAGCAATATTGAAACTAACCTTCTCTAAGCATATTTAACAGGAGTTTAGCATTGCTTACCTTCATGCAAACCCACTTACAATTGCTTAAAAGTGCCTTAATCAATCTGTATGCATCAGCCGCTGTTCTGGCCAGAAACAAAATAAACAGCCTTTGCAGGTCTTGAACGCAGGACCCTATACACTATAATCACAATAGTTAACCACTAAGCCATCATAGCAGTACATAAGATTGAGGTATCACCAAACAGATCCTCACCATAGGAAATACAAACTGAACATGTGAAAGGAATCTAAATTCAGTTTTATAGTGTATAACCTACTACTGGACATAAATATGTAAACTGGAGCACTGCATTAAGCCCAGATGTGACGTGTCATTGTAATAAAGTGTTGAAATCCCCTAATAAACACAAGGACCCCATACAGTGTGCATACACATGAATCATGGATACCAAACACATATATATAACATGTAATGAATAATAAATCAATGCCACAATGCAAATATAATGCAACTTAAATATTAAGCAATGCTAAGCATTGCATAGCCCATCTTAGTAGGTGTAAGCAATGTGTAGCCCAGCTAATTCAGTCTGCCCCTTTAAGCAATGCCAACCTTAGGTAAGCAGGTTTGCCAATAGCATAGCCTTTTCCAAACCGTCAAATCAAGGCAAAGTGCAGGAAACCGGCCCTATTTAAACCCAACAGGCAGGAATACATCTCATAACTGGTTGTAGCTTGTGAAAGACCATGACCAGAGACTGCTGCAGGGCCAGTACCAGAGTTCCCAATACAAAGCGGAAGCCTGGGACCTTCTCGCCTGGGTCTCCACCAGTGCCACTGGCATACCCCAAACTGGTGAGCAGGTCAGGCATCACTATGCCAACCTGAAGCGGAGAAAGGGGGATCTCTTGGATCAGTGGATCCAAGTGGCTAGGAGGACCGGGGAAGTCCCAGTCATGTGTAAGTATCAGTCCACTACCTGTTTAATAATTGCCAGCTCATGTATATTATGGATAGGTATGGCTAAATATTCCTCTTATGTCTTTCACAGCGGCAGGTGAGTGGGCTATGAACCAGGAAGTCCATGTCTGTAGACTGCAGTGGTTGCGACGTGAGGCATGTTAGTAATACTCTTGCATGTACTGCCATAGGAAATAAATCTAAAAGTAGTAGTAAGTTAATTACCTGTATAAAACCTGTATTGTTTAAGGCATGTACTGCATACACCAGAGAATAGGGCAGGAAGAGTCTCATATAGGTTGTATGTAAATAAAAGCATAATAACCTGACAATTAAGGTCTAACTGCTGGACTGCATGTGTTCAATCTGGTATCATATGCTAATGTAGAGTTGCAATCACATAATAGTACTGTTGTAGTAAGCAATGTTACCCACACTGTGCTACATAAATAAATTGTGTAGGAATGTCTGTATATGACTGTTGTAATCCCAAGAGGTCAAATAGTACAACTGAGAGAGACTTAGAAAACACTGAAAAGACAGACAACAAAATCCAAATAGCACACTCAACTGCTATGTGAACTGTTGTATATTTTGCGCACACAGCCATGGTTCGAATCCTGGGAGTGGTAGTAGGCAGTATACAGAATCATACCCTGCAAGTGTACATAAATGTCAAGAATATCCAGTAAATTGGCCCATAGCTGCTGCCTGTCCCCCTGGCAAATCATTGGGATGATCCCAGATGTTTAGGATGCAAACAAGACATACAACTGATTGTCAGACATCTATAACAACAAACCTGTCACTCTAGCAACCCCCCCCCAAAATGTTATGAGAGTAAGTAGCCAAGTATGTCCCATCTCCACCCCCATGTTGTCAAGCTGTGACCAGAATGTGTACAGTAACAGAGTGAGACATATGTGCATAATACTAATGTGGAAACTGGCAATTTGTGTGGCAACATGCAGATAGTGCTAACAAACATTGCTCCCACAGGTCTGTCAGATACAAACACTGAGCCTATAAATAAAAGACTGGTATCATGTACTGGTACTGTTTACTCTGGTATTGTATGGCATTGTTAGTGTTGCAGTTGCTCAGTATAATAAGGTATTACTCATCACTGTCACCCACACTGCACTACATACTACAACTGTCTAGGAAATCCTGTATAAGAGTGTTGTAATTACAAGGTCAGAATGTAAAACCACAGGAGAATTATAGACAGAAATCAGACAAGAGATACACAGCAAAACCTATATAGCTCATTCAACTGTGATGGACAGTGTCTTATTTTTAGCAGACACAGTCATAGTTTGAATTCTGGGAGTGGTAGTAAGCTGTATACACAATCAAACCCCACAAGTGTACAGACATGCCCAGAATGTCCAGTTATTTGGCCCATATCTGCTGGCTGTTACCCTGCCACCTGCCATATCAGTATGCTAATTTCTGACATGTAGGCAGCATTTCATGTCATATAACTGACTGTCAGACCTGTACATATTTGGAAAATGTCAAATAAAATAAACCTATCATTGTACAAGTCACTAAAGGTTTAAGAGGGCAATAGTAGAAATATGTCCCGGTTCACCTGCATGTGGTGAAGACATGCACAGAGTGTGTGCAAAAAGAGATGGACAGGTATATGCATAGCATCAACCTGGAATCTGGGAGTATGTGCAGAAACAGTTAGGTAGTGTTAACAAAAAATACCTCCACAGGTATACCAGGCAAGAGGTGTATACTGCAGGTAAAACTAGTTCATATATATAGTTGTCGACAGCCATACCACTGTCCAAACTAAGGCAATAGGGTGGTGTACTAATACCTGTAAGGTACAGATCACAGCACTGACTAGGAAAGTAATGTGAACTACAGGAATATACTAGTTGTTAATTGACATCTCCCCCCCCCCACCATATCTGCAATAATAAACTATACATATATATATATATATATATATATATATATATACATATGTCCTATTGTTTGATAATTATTTAAATTTGTTTCTATGCATGTGCTATGTTGAAATACTCCCACATTGGTGGCATGCTGCCATCAATGTACCTGCATGCTGTTGTAATAACCACTGTGGTCCCATATATACATGTGTTTTGTTTGCTATGCAGCTGTTCCATATCTGGTGTTTGGGTTAATGGGAATATCTATGCATACTGTTACACCTAATCCTGGAATGTGTTGACTATTACTAACCCACATATGTTGATTAAATTTAAACACCATAGCACGTCTGGGAAGGCCAGTCCCGGCAGACCCGCCTGTCCCTCCTCAGCTGGCCCTGGCACCAGGCACCAGCAAATCTGGGACCCAACCCGGGACCTCCTTGTCTGCTGGTCCTGCACCACCTTCAGGTGGAACCGCCTCAAGTAATGGGGCTCACCCCCCCCTGGGAGCGGGCGCAGATAGGAACCTGTCACCCATTGCCAGGTCTGGGTCGTGGTGCATAGTGAGCTCCGCTGGGAGGTCAGAGACCTGCTACACCAGCTCGAGGACTGTGTGTCGCAACTAGAGGGTCAGCATGGCCCTCCTACTCAGCCCCCAGCGCAGCCACCTTCGGGACTGTGAAGGTGCAGTGGTGACTGACCATGGGTAGGGACCTCAGTTCCACTGTTTCCACTAGGGGGCTCATGGGCTTCCGATTTCCCGACACCCCTCCCCATCAAGGTCTTTACCCCTCACATGTGTCATATACCTCCCCTATATGCATCTTGTTTGCCTCGTCTGTTAACCTACCCAACATACCTCCCCAAATATACCTGCTATCCCTCCCCAACATCTCACTCTCACCTGAAAAAAAAAAAAAAAAAGTGCAATCTTCCTCCCAAAAAAAAATCTCACCCCATACATAGCTGTCCATTTCACACACATGTCCACTGGACACATGTAATCTGGTCTAATTGGCTTAACAGCATATTATTGTTGTCCTCACACTTTTCTCAGGGGGTATGAGTGTCCAAATCTATCTCCAAATTCAGTGTATATGCACAGCTGTTGCTGTATAAGAAATGGGCAGCTATGGACCTTCCCTACACCCTTACTGCACATCCCTAGCTATTTTCCCTACTGTCTTTCTCTCTTTGTGTCCCTTTTTCATCACTTTCCTATCAACCCTTTTTCATTTTTTTAAAGAAATTAGCATGGGGTAAGTGGGAGTAAGCACATTTAAGCAGCAGTAAGCAGGTTTAAGCCTGTTTGTATGGGGGTAAGCAATGCCTACAGAGGTTAAGCAATTTAGAAGCTAACTGAGTATAAGAAACTGTAACCAGAAGTTAACAGTGCTTATCTCCGTTCAAACCCACTTACAACTGCTTAAAAGTGCCTTAATCATTCTGCATCCAACAGCCCTTGTTCCACCCATCAACAAAGTAAACAGATGTTGCAAGGCTCAAACCCAAGACCCTGCACACCATAACCAAATTGATTTACCACTAAGCCATATCAGATACACATAACCCTGATGTTTTCACAAACATATCATACAGCATAGTCATTCAACAGTACAGGAAATGTATTTAAACATGTAGATTTATGTATTTATTTATGTAGTTATTTATTTTACATGTGTTAACTGTGTTAGTCTGACTAAACTTTTGGCTCATTTTCAGCAGAGACCCAGGGAGAAAAGCTCCTCTGTGAATAAAATGTAACAAAGTCCCATTACAGGCAGCAAAAAAGTTACTATCAGGTTACAATAGCACGTGTGTGTGTGTGTGTGTGTGTGTATATATATATATATATATATATATATATATATATATATATATATATATATATATATATTTCTATCCATATAGATATATAAATATATATGTAATATATATATATATATATATATATATATATATATATATATATATATATATATATATATATATAGACATATACATACATCTATAGGTATATATGTCTACATGTTTATGTCTATATATATATATATATATATATATATATATATATATATATATATATATATATATATATACACACACACACACACACACACACACATATATATTTATTTTTTATTTTACATTTGTTGACCGGGAAAGTCCGACTGGGTATATGCCCATTTTCAGCGGAGGCCCGGGGTGAAAAGCTCCATATATTCAGACATATGACATTTACATAATATAATAGTACAATCTAGCATATCAGATGAAAAAAAAACAGTATAATTATAGTAAAGACAAAGTTCAGCATGCATATATATATATATATATATATATATATATATAGTATATATATATATATATATATATATATATATATATATATATATATATATATATATATATATATATATATATATATATATATGTGTGTGTGTGTGTGTGTGTGTGTGTGTGTGTGTGTGTATATATACAGATATACAGCTATAGATATAAAAGAGAACATAACAAATACATTTATGACCACAGGCACCATTAATGGTTTAAGGGGGCCCAAGCTATATACGTCTTGTACTTATTGATATTACCCCCCCACAGTCAAACAGGTCTGCCCTGCAATGCAATACCAACTGTTGCAAGTCCCATAACCAGGACCCGACACAACATGTGCACAAGATGTTAACAGTAATCCATCCCACCTGTATGATGTCAGGCTGGTATCAATAACATATCATGCAGTACAGTCTGGCTACCATAGGGAATGTGCAATGTGGAAGCAATAAACATTCCTAAGATACAAACACACACACACACACATGTATATATATATATATATATATATATATATATATATATATGTAACTACACATACACACGCAGCGATATATATAGGAAGATACATATTTAGAGGGTGCACACCATACGGAACCGCCAGTATTCCTACAGTTGCCACCTTACCAAATGGACACTGTATGAGTCACCCATACAAAAGATAATTGTTGCCTGAAACATATACCCACAGAGAGGTCAAAGGATATAACACCACACACAGGTTTGCATACATGAGAAAACTTTATTTGTATACTATTACAGTTGTATATGCCATGTCATATAGCTGTTTAGACTTTGAGATATATATAAACAGACTAATGCAACTCTTAAACAGATCAATTAATACAGTATTCCGGAAAGCATAACATATGTTGCTATCCAGGCCAAGGCCTTCAAGTACTACAACAGTAAAGACAGACTGGGCCACAAGATAACAATAAATCAACAGTAAGTAATGCAGATGTACAGTCCAGCAGCCTCTATCTACACTCTGTATGCAATCCCTAGGGGGAAAAGACCTCAGGTGACACAATGGAATGTATCTGTTACATAACAAGACATAACTGAAACCATCACAATTACAACTAACAAGCAAAACAGTCTGTTTAGCAGGAAGCAGTAGGCCTGAATTTTCCCAAAGTGAATTTTATGGTAATGTACATCCAGATACCTTAAGGCAGCTTACCCCTGATATCCCCACATGTAACAGCCTAGGTTAGTTATGGTGCATCCCCACCCCCATAGACTGACATACAGGGGTATATACCACTGTCACATACACTGACCTCTGGACTGCAGAAGGGCACACTTGTATTGTGCAGATGAGGCCCACACATATATGGACCCAACCCCACAATATGTGTGGGGGCCACAACATCAGTGGAATGATGGCAGGAATGGCAGCATGACATACTCACAGGCCACTACATAACAACCCCTGACAGCATGTCATATGGACAAAGCCTGGTATATAGGTGGAGGACAGAGGCCGGAACACAGTCCCATATGTGAAATAGTGTTGTCATACACTAAAGAAGTTGCTGGCATTACAGGATAGTCTGCAACCTACCCTTAGGAATATGAAGTCAGAAACACAAATGGATGTAGCCATGTACTGATAGCACTCAACACACACACTGTCAGTGATATATCTGACACAAGACCTGTGTGGTGGACAGGCAAAACATAACAGGCACACCTCTGGCCATCAAGTGGATAGGCCCACAGTTGAGAGCTATGCAGACAGACTGCAGTCCATGTTAAACTAGTATGTACACACAAACCCTGTAACACTGGTGCTATACAATACATAGAACAACATGACTCACACTCTGTCTGTAATTCTGGAACCTCAAAAAAATGTGTAGCTGGCCTGAGTGGGCAAGTTCTCTTATAAGAGGTATTGCTACCTGCTGTCTGTAACACTGCTGCCCACATACAGGAAGGATGTCCACCATACAGGAAAAGTAAAGGGACCATGCCCACCTGATGTAGGAATTTATAGTAGTGGGTTGACATGACAGTGCTAATTGGAAGTACTACACAGCATGCTGCATGCAAGTAGCAAGTGGAGGACACTGACTGGTGCAGAGGCCATCACCTGATCATGTGCATCACCTACAAAAGCCATGCTGCAATCTATTCCAAGCAGCTCAATCCATTTACTGGAGAGAGAGAAAGAGAGAGATGGAGAGAGAGAGAGAGAGAGAGAGAGAGAGAGAGATAAAGAGAAACCAGATCCACAACCAAAACCAAAAGAGAAACAAAGAAAGCAGGCTAAGGCCATAGCCAAGGAAGAAAAAAAAACCCTCCTACAAGGAAACCATTCACAACAGACCTCATTCCCACAACAGGTATGAGAAGTATATATGCATGTAATTGACTGTAGTATTTGGTCCATAATACTGGGATGAATTATGTGGAATGATATATATGTGCCATCAGGTGTTGCTGTAATGATGTTCAGCTGAACAACTGCTATGGACAATAGATTCTGTCCCTGTGGGTAGTGGGCCATACCCATCAACTGTGCAGAGCAGCAATGACTGACAAGATGTAAGCCAACATAGTGTGTATTGTGTAATGGAAATGATGTATATTACTGTGGCTAATAGCTGGTGGTGGAAGTAATGCCATAATGACGGACACATGGGTTCCAGAGCCCACCACTTGCAGGACACTTTGGTTAACATGTATTGTAGCATGCAGAAATGCCATAGGTGTGTAATAGGCTTACCTGCAATCATGTGTAATAGGTTTACCTGCAATCTGGCCCTATATATACCACCCTAATGTCAGGCTGTGTCCATATGTGGCACCTGTCTGTGTTGTAGCAAAGCAGAACAGTGCAGCTGTGCAGGAAGGAGAGTTAGAGATTGTGGACCTGATGTATGAATGTACCCCATATATACGTATGTATATATACCTGTATGTCTACAGATATACAGATACCCATATGTAGACATATATGTATAAACACATATATAAAGCATAAAATATATCTACACTCACACACACACACACACACACACACACACACACACACACACACACACACACACACACATATACACACATATATATATATATATATATATATATATATATATATATATATATATATATATATATATATATACAAAAACTGAAGAACCGACGAGAGATAGAAGTACAAAAAACTATTAAGTAAAAAAACTTCCTGAGCATCTAGTGAAGGTCAAAGACACGGAGCGTAACTTCGGTATTTAGCGCTTTCCATCTTTATTGATGTACAGATCTTCTTCAGAATGAAATTCTGTGCCAAGGCAAGTCACTTAAATAGTACATGTAATTAAATTAGCTGGAGGAATTAGCCAATCGGTAATGTGAGCTGAGCTCAGTAGCTAATTACAATGCATTTAATTAAGGCCAATGAGAAACAAATATTTAAATTAAGGTAACAACTTGTGATGTAAATTCTTCAGTGCAAGTTTACAGTGGAGTGTGCTAGGAGCGGCTGTAGAGGGTTATCTACGCCACTTCAGAGCACATTTTACATTCTATTTCTCATTTAATCCCAGAGTTATTTCTGCATTCAGTCTGAACTGCTATTTGAGCTCCCTGACTTCAAGTAGGGAGTCTGTGTCTCAGAAAAACGGAGCTATTTGTTCAAGTACAATAAATGTGAACCCTGTGAATCCAGTGCAACTAGTACTGTGTTTTCCTACTGCATTGCCAGGGTTATGGGATCTTACTGCTCCTAGGTATTCTTTGATGTGGTCTGATAATTTCCTGGTGGTTTTGCTGACGTAAAATGCTGGGCAAGAGTTGCATACTGCTGCATAGACCACGGAAGTGGTGTGGCAAAAATAAAATCTTTGGAAGCAGATTTTGAGGGAGCAATATTGGAAAATGAATTCTTGCCCCACCAAGATGTGTTTGCAAGACACACAATTGCTGCAGGTATACATCCCTTTGAGGACTGTGGTTATGCTGCTGTTGTCCAAAAGAAGCGGTGTGTCTCTGATCTCAAACAATGCTTGAAGAGTTTTAGTTTTTTTGTAGCAGAAGGTGGGAGATACTCCCAAGGAGGATTTCAGTTCCTTGTCCGTGGAAATAATGTCCCAGTGTGCAGACATGATTTGTTTGATATTTTTCATGTCCCTGCAGATGGGGACTGGGAAGCTATGAGATTTGTCTGACTTTTGGATAATAGCAGTACGATAGGTGAACCCATATGTTAGGATGGGTTTAAACTTGTTGTGCCTGTCTTTGGTGATCTCTTGGAGTATCGAGCTCATCAACTGTGCTGGGTAGTGTCTCTCCTGGAACATAAGAGACAGGAACTCGGACTCCTGTAGGAAGGTGGAGTCATTGATGAGCCTGGACAATATGATGAATTGGCCATGCACCACATTCTTTTTCATAAAGAATGGGTGCTGGCTTCTGAAGTCCAGTAAATTGTTTCTATATGTCTCTTTGCTGTAAATATTGGATACCAGGGAATTATTAGGTCCATTGATCGAGATGAGGGTGTCCAGGAAAGCTATGCTTCAACCACAACCAGACATGACAAAATACAATACGGTATGCTGTCCGAAAGGGCTTGTAGGAAGGTGGTCAGCTCTTCTTTGGGTCCATTCCAAATAAAAAGCAAGTCATCTATATAACGGTGGTACAGACTTATTTTACTGAACCCGAGGAGTTGCACGAGTGTTTCAAGTTCCCAGGTGCTCAGTACTAGATTGGCGAAGGCTTCAGCTAGTTTCATTCCCATCGCAACACCTTTTACTTATTTAAAAATATTAGTATTGAAATGGAAGAAATGGTTGCAGAGAACAATGACTGTTAATTCACATACTGTGTGAATTTTGGCTGGGGTGAAGTGAGTATATTTGGACAGGAACAATCTTAGTGCTGCCAACCCTTCCTGGTGGGGGATGTTTGTGTAGAGAGAGGTAACATCCAGAGTGACTAGCAGGCAATTGTGGGACTCTAGTTGTGCTGTGGCTAGTTCGTTGAGAAAGTGCCAGGAATCCTTCAGGTAGAATCTAGTGTATTGCACCAGTGGGTTTAAGAGGTGGTCAACAAATTCCGATATTTTTTCCATTTTGGTGCGTACATTGGATACTATTAGTATGAAAGGAGGATCCTCTGTGTTTTTGTGGATCTTCGGGATACTGAAAAGTTTGCCCAGGTTGGGGTGGGGTACTGTCATGAACATGCATTCCTCCAGGGAGATGCTGTGTTCTTTCTCCAGTAGTCGTAGTTTTTTGTCAATTGTGGAGAAATGTTTGTTGACCGTTTGGAGAGCCACTTTAGTGTAGAATTCTTGGTCCGCTAGGGCTGCTTCGATTTTTGTGGTGTACACACTTTGTTCCATGAGTACAATCCCTGTGCCCTTGTCAGCTTTCATGATTCGGAGATTGCGGTCTTTTCTAAGCTCCATCAGGGCTGTGTGTTCCTCTCGTGAGAGGTTGTGCCATTTGTTGGTGCTGGGAGTATTGAGCAGTGATCTGAAATTGTGTTCGCATACTCGTTGGAAGGATTGGAGGCTGCTGTGTAGCATGGGGCTATACAGGCTTTTCTGTTGTAGTGGTCTTGTTGGAGGGGTTACGGGAGAATCCTGGGAGTCCTCTTCTTCCTCTTCTTCTGTGTCATGGAACATATGTTTAAGATGCAACTTTCTCAGGTAGAGCCGTAATTCTAGTATCAGCTTCGGTACATCTGCTCTTTGGGCGGGTATGAAAGTGAAGCCCTTATTCAGCAGGCTGATGTGGTAATTGGAGAGGTTCCTGTTGGTTAAGTTGAAAACTGCACTGAGCACTAGGGTTTGGGGTACCGTGGAGGCTAGCGGTGTTATCTCCTCGTTGTGCTACTGTCCCTACTTGAAGTCAGGGCGCTCAAATGGCAGTTCAGACTGAATGCAGAAATAACTCCAGGACTAAATGAGAATTTGAATGTAAAATGTGCTCTGAAGTGGCGTAGATAACCCTCTACAGCCGCTCCTAGCACACTCCACTGTAAACTTGCATGAAAGCATTACATCACAAGTTGTTACCTTAATTTAAATATTTGTTTTTAATTGGCCTTAATTAAATGCATTGTAATTAGCTACTGAACCCAGCTCACATTACCGATTGGTTAATTCCTCCACCTAATTTAAATACATGTACTATTTAAGTGACTTGCCTTGGCACAGTATTTCATTCTGAAAAAGATCTGTACATCAATAAAGATCGAAAGCGCTAAATACCAAAGTTACGCTCTGTGTCTTTGTCCTTCACTAGATGCTCAGGAAGGTTTTTTACTTAATATATATACACACACACACACACACACACACACACACACACATATATATATATATATATATATATATATATATATATATATATATATTTATATATTTGTGTATGTCTACATATATACAAACACACATACACACATATGTATGTAAATACATGTCCCCTATATTACCACCATAGTGGTGCATGGTATGTGTGAGGAAACATCACATATAGCAATACACACAGATATATACAGCTGTAAGGGTGTGCAACATGGACGGGTATGTCACATGTGAACCCCTTGTCGAGACCACATTGCCCTTGTCTGTGAAGTAGGGAATGGGAATATGGGGAAGGATAGCACATATTTTTTGAAAGTGGTTCTGTTTGGTAGATATAGAGGACAACCTACAGGGGTAGTATATGATACATGTGGTGGGTAAGCACCCTGGATGGTGTGTGTGGTCTGCGATGTGGAAGCCCCATGAGCCCCCATATGGAAACAATGGGAACAAGACCCTCACCCATTGCTAGTCACAACAGCAGTTCTACAGCCCTGAAGGTGCCTGGCCTGGAGGCTGAGCAGGAGGAACATGTGGGCCCTGTGATTGTGTACTGGGTGCCTCAAGGTGCTGTAGCACATCCCACAAGTCTCTGTGGAGCCCCCTATGGAACAGACCGTGGACCTGACCTCGGGTGACAGGATAATGTCTGTGTGTGCCCCCAGGGGGGAACAACATCCCTTGACGTAGTTCCACCTGAAGGTAGTGCTGGACCAGTTGATGAGGAAGCCCCAGGGTGGTCCCACATGTGATGTGGCCTGGTAACGTGGCCAGATGAGATGGGAGAAATGGTTCTGCTGGCAACTATTCCCTAAACATGCTATTGTGTCACTGTTATAGAACATATGTGGGTAGTAATAGTTCACACAATCCTGGAACATATCCAACAGCATGCATAGATATCCCCAATAACACAGAATGACAGATGTGCAGCAATCACATAGCATGCATACCACATGCATATATGAAACCACAGTGGCACTGACAATGGCATGCAGGTGAAATAGTCCGTAACAGGCCAGCAATGATAGTGTCCACACAGGGAACATGGCTACAAACACATGGCACAAAGTGTGGTACAATACAATATATCTCCCAATGGTAGATAAGCTGTAGCCATACCTACTGAGTTGTGTGAACAGTTTGTTGTCACTGATATGGTGGGGGGGGGGTGACAGAGATGTGAATTAAGAACTATGGTAACCTTGCTGTATGAATTGCTCAGACCTGTTTCCATCTTTATGTCTTTCAGTTAAGATGTCCCATGGCCGTTTACCAGGGTATTCAGTGGCAGAAAATGAGGCAATCTTGAACCACCTTATACAGCACTATCCAGTTCTCTTCAGCAGGGCCACCCATGAGCAGCAGGAGTGGACCGCCCTGTGGAATGATCTAGTCCACAGGGTCAATGATGTCAGCCTGCATAACCACAGTTATGAGCAGGTCCGGCATCATTGCACTGACCTGCTTCTCAATGCCCATCAGCATGCTGCTGCAGTCCAGGGGGATCACATCTCAACAGGGGAGGTCATGCACTCCATCCCCCCCAGCACATATTGAGGAGCTCTTTGCCAGCCTTATGGTACCTGCCCACCCGCACACCTAACAACTGGCAGAGACCATTGTGAAGGTGGGTGCTACCCACACACTGGATGAGGGGTGTGCAGGTAAAGCCACAGGGCGCATCAGTAGACCACTGTTGTGTATGCATCTGCATCTGTACAGGTAGATCATGCATATGTGAGATGTCATATATATAGTCTATTGCTGCGTAGTAGTAATAAACAGATGTGCATAAGCAGTAATATTGTGGACTTGTACTGTTGATGTACTGTAATGCTGCAACCACCCTGTAGCAATGCCACAGCTGTGGCCACTGACATCACATCTCTCACACTCTTATGTAGTTTCCTCTGGTATACCACCAAGGCAGCAGTCTGTAGCTGGTGAGTATGGTTTATGTTCATGCTTGCCAATAAACTGGGCATGTAATGGCTATGGTATATTCTATGCAAACATCTAACACACCTACCCATAATGCATGCTGTACAAGTTCACGTATTGTTGCTGTTAAATGCACTGCATCACAGTGGTGACCATGATGGGGTATCTGAAGAGTGTGTCAGACACCTGCAAGATAACTAACATCCTGTCATTGTGAAATGTGTCCACAGGGATGAATATAATGGTAGGACACATGGCCTACAGTAGGGACATGTGTGAAACATCACCCTTATACAGTGCAACAACAGTGTATATACTAGTATTACAATGGCAACTGTTACAGATCTACAGTATGGCATAACATAATACTGTGGTCCACATTATTAGCTCAGAGTAGGCTGTTACACGTGTTGTTCGGTGTATGGGATACTAAAAACTGACACACGTGTAGGCCATACTTGTCATGCATCTGCAAAAAGGCTAAAGGTGGGGAGGGTGTGTCAGCCTGACTCACCAGTGCACTGCAGCAGGGATCCTAAGGATGTTAAGAATGGCTGCATCTGCACACAGTCAGGTTCAGGAACTGAGGCAGACATAACCCTAAGTCCACAGCAATAGTGATGGCATTGTGTGAACTCTAAGGGATGTGCACATGAGTAGACCTTGCAATCATTGCAGAGTTGGGGGACATATGTAGGGCAGACTGACCATATACTGGCAAATGCAGATGGCCCATGCTCGTATACCCCTGTCAGGAATAGTGACTGCTGTAGTACACATAACAATAGGTGCAACAAATTCTTCATGATAAGGGCATGCACACATATGCACCCATGGAGTGTATGCATTGCAGTCAGCATCTGCACACCTAACACATTTCTTAGACACTGCATGTGACTGTACAGGACATATGTCACATATCAGGCTCATGTACTGTTAATATATGCAGTGATGTGGTTCCATGGCAGATCAAAGAAGGGTGCATCATATCAATAAGGGTGTGTACATTCCCCATAGCCACGGTAAAGTCTGACGGTTGTCAGTGTAATAGTACTGGATTGGTCATACATGCACCACTGATGTTGAGATCTGTAAACCAGACATGAGGCATTCACAAATGACATCTATCCACATATCATTCCGGATATGTGATGCTCAAACGCATAGGTGCTGTGAGCATTAGAGCAGACATAACTAACACAGTAATACACATTCAGCAATGGTTTATACACCTTTGAGGTTTGGTGTACAGTACATGGCAGGTTGCAGAACCGGTGCACAACAATACTGTGTACATGGGTGCAGTGTTTTCCAGGGGAAGGGGCAACACCTACTAACACAGCCCATGCATCACACACATGTATACTGTTGCTAGCATGGCTTGACTATAGCTGCACTGCATGCTGTTGAGTACCATATGTTATGCATGTTGACAAATGGGTAATGGGAGGACTGTGTGTACTATCTTTGTGCAACCTCAGCTGTGTGTGTGTGTGTGTGTGTGTGTGTGTGTGTGTGTGTGTGTGTGTGTGTGTGTGTGTGCGCATGGGGGGTTATTTTGTCTGTAAGTGCAATTTGGTGGAGTGGAGAGGGGTTGATGCATGTAGGTTGTGTGCGTGCATGTGTGTATGTTTGTGTGGGTGTCCATGTATGCACGTGTGAATGAGGGGTTGTTCATATGGCAGTACTTCCCTTTGGGATTGTGCAGTACATGGACATGGACTGAGACATGAGACACCAGGAATACTTGTCTGATATGTAATCACAGGACAGCTGATAGTATAATAAGGTCTGTAGCATGGAACATGCATCAGAAGGGGAAAGTAGACATCAAGTATACCCTTGATATTGCAATCAGCAGAGAGGTGAATGGCTACCCATGTATGCAGCACTACAGATGCATTGGGGAATTACTAGACAACACCAGGGACTGTATCTACATTACTGTTGTCCACATGATAGGTTGATTGAGCAGCAGATCTGGCATGTACTGAGCAATACATATGACACTCCAGTGCATGACATTATGGAGTGAACATAGTAGCCCCTAACATACAGGGGCCATGCTCATGATGTCCAGACTTACATAGGATGAACACTGGATGACAGCAGTGATGCCATGTAAAACCTACTCCACTCAAGTCAAGGAGATAATGGAGTAACAGGTCTTGTGTTGTGATCACTCATCTAGGCATTTAGAGGAATGACACATTAATGAGTGGTATTAATGAGTGCATTTCACCAAGTATGATGCAGAATGGGAAACTTATGTGAATAAATGTGGGACTGTCTGTAAAATCAGGGACAGGTAGGCATAAAGGTGGAATATGTGTGTGTTTGTGTGTGTGCATGTGTGTGTGTGCATGTGTGCGTGTGTCTAGTGTACTGTTATGCAATGCTGTACAGGTCTTAAAGTGTGTTTCTTGTTTCCCCCCATAGGTGACAAGGTGGGTCAGGGTCCCTCCTGCATGCAATCTGATGTTGGTGCTCATACAGACACTGAAGATGATGATAGTACTATTGAGGCACAGGCAGGGTTGTCAGGGGCCAAAACTGTGCCATCGTTAGACATCCACCTCTTTGCCACCCCAACCCCACACACACAGTTACAGTGCCTATACATACCCCATTACCAGTGGCCATAGCAGAGGGACAATTGGAAGTTGGTGGCAGTGCACGGGAGAGTGTGGTATCTATGCCTACTGTGTCTGGTCACAGCAGGCATAGCCGGTTGGCCAGCAGTGCACCACATCGGCAGATGTACCGGGGTGCTCATGGTAGGGCCGCTGGTCATCATGTCCCTGGCAGAAGCGCCACAACTGGTACCACCAGGTGCATGTTTCACTCTGTCATGAGGGCACAGGCATAGATGGAAGTTTACACCAGACAGGGCCTGAGGCAGCAGAAGGCTGCTGTATCATCTACAAGCGACAACTTCCATGAACTGTCTGGTGCCATCTGTGATTATACTGAGGTCATGGATAGACAGTTGGGTGAGATGGTGGGCCTCATCTACTGTGGTTTGTCCATTATTAAACATGTGGTGGGAGTGTAGAAATGGCCGTGGACGTAGGCCAGCAACACCAACAGCTGGCAGTCAACATGGATGTATTAGGACACCAAGGCACTCCCATAGTGGCAGTACCAGCCCCAGCACTGAAGGGGGGCACTGTCCACACCACAGCAGGCCATGTGCACGTGGCCCTGGCCAGTCCCAGGGTGGACCTGGTTCCAGCAGACATCTGTCATCATCAGGGGAGAGTAGCAAATCGAGGCCTGTACCTAGACGTGCCCATGGAACCCCTGGCAGGCACAGTCTGCATGTCTGTGGCCTGAGGTGGTGAACTGCACACCCTGCCAGGTATGGTCTGCAGCTGTCCAAGAAACACCTGTATAGGGCAGCCACATGGCAGAACTGTGTGTATGCGTACCCACACACTATATGAACACACCTAGGGCAACCCCATACCTACACACACCACATCACCACACCCATTTCAACTAATTACACCCCTTACCCACACAAATGGTGCCAAATGTATGGCCCACCCTTGGTCTTTGGCAAACCAACAACACACCCTGTGCACATGATGATACCTGTGCCACATTCCTGTCATCCATAACATCGATGCAGGGACAGGTTAATATAGTTCTGATACACACAGTGACTGTACTACAGTGTACCAATGTACTGCAGTGTAACATGTTGTCAGGAGTAATGTTTAATGCATACATGTCAGGTAGTGTAGATGTCCAGCCATGATGTATTATAGCTGTTAGTAACACTGAGTGATTGTGGTCTCCATAATGTTATCCATTTTGTGTTGTAGGTGTACATTTGTCAGCAGGAGGATGGTCTGTAGTCATATTCCACAAGGGGTATGGCACTGTGGTGACACCATGGATGTGACATATCCTGGGTACAGTTGAACACATGTCACAGGTTTGTATAACAGTTATTGCCTGTACCACATGCAGGTGACCCGCTAGGACATGTATAATCAGCAGCCTGATGTAGACCCATCCACATACATGCACACTCTTACTTGGCAACACTGGGACTTGACCCCTACCTATGTATGTAGTGCTACTTAAGTGTGTGGCTTTCATTGCAGACATCACACAGCCTTTAGGGTGAGGTGTGTTCCAGGTTACATGTTACATGCAGAACATCCCCAGACATGTAAACTATGGTAATGGGGGATGTAATGGTTGTATATGGATACTACATAGTGTGACATACCATCATATACACATTAGCAGACACATAGGCAGACACACATCCAAGAGACCCTGGCCTATCGGTGCTAACTAACTTGTCAGTGTGTCCAGTGTGTTACAGATAGGCTGCACACAGCACATGCATAACTGGGCTGGATTGTGGTATCAGTTACCTGTATGGTTGATGGTGACAGTGGTCATCATACAGTGGTACATGGGACATATACTGGGTGTACCATGGTGTAATGACAGTGTACACAACACCCACATTCCACAGTGCATATTGTACTCACTGGAACCCATGATGGCACTCTGACATACCTACCATCACACATTGTCCACAACTGCGATACAGACCATTGTACATCCCAACAGTGTTACTACAGTGATATGCATCTAATACACATGCCACAGGCATAGTAGGGTGTTGCATTGTCATGCCTCACCTATGGACAGCAACAACACAATTCATACTACTGTTTGGCAATACATATTGTAATAGAAATATGTGGCTTTGGAATGCTGTACCCTACAGATATACAGACATGCACACATACACACACTTGCCAGAACTCAATGGGTATCCTATGCCTATCGACCCATTTGTACAGCACTGTTGTACTGGTACTGCAAGGCTCATGTAGCTATTAGGGAAATGAGCATAACAGGGTACATGTAATGTCCGATACAGCAGCAGCCACATCTTACTATGTTAATGGGTGTTGCGGTGGTTGTGAAGGCCTTAATGGTATTCCCAACTACAGGTGTGCTAACACACAGACACTGCTATCCTCAATAATGCACATGTACACATGTGTCAGTACTGGGGTGCATCACTGCAGGTAGTCATAGGTGTGTACCTGGCTATTGTCCATGGAGAGATGGGTAGTGTAGGGGATGTGTGTACAGTGGTATCATGCCACCTGCCATGTGCTAGCAGGCAATCTATCGACAGACACCACTGTGGTGACCCTCAGGGAGAGAGCGACATGCATCAGCCAATCCTCTGGGTGACTACTGCAAATTGCCACTGAGGTGATCCAGTTGACATATATGCAACATGTATTACAACACATGGTTAGTGTCTGTGATGGAGACCTGTACCCAAGCATGTTCTGTTGACTGTGGTAGTGTAGTGGAGGTACCCATGGCATGTGGTGCATACAGGGTGTTGTCTCCTATATGTGTTAGTTATAACACAACTGAGCAGACATGACAGTGGATACCTGCCATCTGCCCATCTGTACAGGGACTGACAGACATCAGCTTGGCAAGTAGCTATGCAGTAGGATAAATGTATCGACAGATAGACATCTGACAACAATCTGTATGCCATTACTACATGTTGGAAGCCCTCACTGATGTGCTGTACAGACAGTAGTCTACAGTTACTTTCCACATGTCAGATCATTATCCAGTAGGGGAAATATACTGTGACACAGCTCACACACTAGGAACATAACAATGAGGCCTCAGAGTCCAGCTATGCCTGCAGGTGTGCTTGTTGTCAGTACTACATTTAGCACTAAACTCTTGCCTGGGAAAGCACTGTCAACAGTAGTACCACCATGATGCACTACATGCAGCATGTAACCTGGGTTACTACCCTTGTATGTAACACATTCACATGGATAACAGTGCTGTACACGTCTTATATACTTGTGTGTCCTAGACATGATACTCATACCCCTTGCTACTGTAATGACAGCACATAGATGCATGTATTGTACATGGCATTACATACACTTATTACGGATGCCATTACCCTGCTATGTTATCAGACTGGGATGTGAGCACTGGTTACCAGGGCTGAGCCATGGTTAGGACATGTCAGCATTGCTGCAATATAACAGCTAAGCAGATTTGCGCACTGGTAAGAGAAGCCTACACGGTGTAAGCGCCCTTATGTTTAACCGTACATTAGCACTACTTAGCTTGGCACAAACCCATGCAAACACACTTAAAGCTGCTCAAAACTGCTTAACCACTCTGTATCCAACAGCCCTTGTTCTGCCCATCAACAAAATACACAGCCCTTGAACACAGCACCCTGTACCCTATAGTCACAACAGTTAACCACTACGCCATGACAGCTGTGAAGACAGTTGTTGTTTTTCCAATATATCTGTTACTGCACATATTGAATAGCATTGAACAATTGCTTTGACTTCCATAATTGTGTAGTACTTGTTATTGATATTACTGTTGCATCACATATGTTGTCATATCTAAATATACACATACAAATACATCTGGGAAAGTCTACACAACTGTGATATTTACACATGACAGGAATATGGATATATACATACATATACATATGTAGATATATGTCTATATGTACATACACATATATCCATACATATGTATGTCTACACATCTATATAGTGCATCATATATTTGGCAATTTGTAGATCTCTCTGTATATATATATATATATATATATATATATATATATATATATATATATATATATATATATATATATATATATATATATTTATGTATGCACATCCTATGTGTACAGATATACCTATTTATGTTGATATATATGTAGATATCTATAACTATATGTGCATACATATCTAATCAGATATACCTATTTATGTTGATATATATGTAGATATCCATAACTATATGTGCATATATATCTATATATCTGTATACCTTTCCTATAACTAGTGTAGACCGGGTACAGATTTGATGTAACCAGGACTGTTGGTAAGCTTCTGAGCCCCCCCCAACCCCTTCTGTGTTGGAGAGAAGCCTTCTAGTTTATCAATGGGAGTGGTAAGCACTAGGTAACCTGTCTACCACAGGAGGAGTGGTTTCTGGCCCAGAAATTATAGTTTATTGGCCATTCATAGGTTCATAGGTAGGTACTAGACTATCGGCCCAAGGGCCTACATAAGCCTAGCCAACAAGGTTCCCTGGCTTACGCCACCCAAGAAAGTTATTTTCCTGTGCCACTGTCAAGCAGAGACACAGAAGTGATCCCCGGGGTGTATTTCCTATTTCCCATCCACTCATCAAGATTTTTCTTGAAGAGTGCTAATGAAGAACTTTGCTTGACATAGATGGGTAGCCTGTTCCAGAGTATGGGAAGTATCTGGGATAGGAATCTATCCCTCCAGCATGTCCTGTTTATTGTGGTGACATGGTTTAGGTCCCTAGAGCATGTAGCTCAGAGGGATTGGGATTTCTTTAGGTGTAGCATGTCCAACAGCTCTGGGTTTGACATAGCTTTATATGTTAGGCAGAGATCACCTCTGAGTAGACGATATGCTACGGAGTAAAGCTGGAGTTTTTTTAGGAGGTCAGTGTAGGACATTTGTTTGAGTCCAGTAATCCTCTTTGTGAGGTACTTCTGTGGCCTTTCCAGCTGCTGCAGATGTCTTGTGAGGTACATTCCAAAAGGGGCGTTGTACTCTATAGTGGGTCTAATGAGTGTCGAGTAGAGGGGAACGATGACCTCTTTTTTCCTGGATGAGAACCCTTTTATGATGAGGTGTGCCATGTAGAAGGACTTCCTGACTACTGTGGCGATGTGACTATCAAAGGAGAGACTGCTGTCCACCTGGGACCCAAGGTCTCTTATCACGCATTCGGTGTTAAGTAGATTGCTGCCTATGTGGTAGTTCATGGGTACAGAGTTTTTACCAAAGGAGATGACACTGCACTTTTTGGCATTGAGCTTGAGGCCATGGCTCTGACACCAGGCATCTGTCTCAGAGAGGCCCTTCTGTAGGATGTTCACATCATTTGGGGACTTGACTATGGCTCCTAGTTTGCAGTCATCTGTGAACTTCGTTAGCCAGATGCCTTCTGTGTTAGCCTGTACTTCAGAGAAGTAGATACCAAACAAGAGCGGTCCCAGGACGGAACCCTGTGGTACTCCACTTGTCACTGGTTTGAGGTCAGATTTGGAGTCTGCAACTTTTAGAGTGTGGGTTCTGTTGGCAACCCATCTTGTGACATAGGGATTTATGCCTAGTTTATTGAGTTTAGCTATAATTCCAGAATGGGGGATGGTGTTGAAAGCCTTGGCGAGGTCAAGATAGGCTGTGTGAACCAGCTTACCCTTACTTGGGAAGCTTTTCCATCTCTTTCTACTTTCTGATTTAAAAGCGTGCATTTGCGCTTGTTTCCTGCCTTTCCTGTTGCTAGTCTAGTCCAGGTACAGATTTGCTATATCCAGGACTCTTTGTAAGCTTCTGAGCCCCCCAAGCCTTTCTGTATTGGAGGGAAGCCTTCTAGCTTATCAGTGGGAGTGGTAAGCATCAGGTAGCCTATCTACAACAAGAGGAGTGGTCCCTGGCCCACAAATTATAGTTATTGGCTGTTTGAGAAGTTTTTTTCCATCTCTTTCAACTTTCTGGTTTGAAAGCCACACTTGTGCCTGTTTCTCACCTTTCCTATAACTAGCCTATTCCAGTTACAGAGTTGATGTATCCAGGATTGTTAGCAAGCTTCTGAGCCCCCCAAGCCTTTCTGTGTTGGAGGGAAGCCATCTAACTTATCAGTGGGAGTGGTAAGTACTAGGTTGCCTATCCACCATGGGAAGAGTGAGTTTTGGCCAAAAATTGTAGTTTTATGTGGCCGTTTGGGCAGTTTTCCATCTTTTTCAACTTGTTGGCTTAAAAGCCTGCATTTGTACTTGTTCCCCGCATTTCCTGTAACTAGTCTAGTCCATGTAGAGCTTTGTTGTATCCAGGACTCTTTGCAAGCTTCTGAGTCCCCACGAGCCTTTCTGTGTTGGAGGGAAGCCTTCTAGCTTATCAGTGGGAGTGGTAAGCATTAGGTAGCCTATCTACCACAAGAGGAGTGGTTCTTGGCCCAGAAATTGTAGCTATTGGCAGTTTGGGCAGTTTTTTTCCATCTCTTTCAATGTTCTGGTTTAAAAGCCACACTTGCGCTTGTTTCCCACCTTTTCTGCAACTAGTCTAGTCTAGATACAGAGTTGCTGTATCCAGGAATGTTGGTAAGCTTCTGAGCCCCGCAAGCCTTTCTGTGTTGGAGGAAAGCCTTCTAGCTTATTAGTGGGAGTGGTAAGCACTAGGTAGTCTGTTTACCATGAGAGGATAGGTTCTTGGCCCAGAAATTGTAGTTTATTGACCATTTGGACAGTTTGTCTGTCTCTTTCAACTTTCTGGTTTAAAAGACCACATCTGCGCTTGTTTCCCATCTTTCCTGTAACTAACCTACTGGGTAGCACTAAAAAGCCTTAAACTGATACAAGCCTTCTAGCTTAGAAGAGAGACTTTGGAGTAATTAAGTATCAGTTTTCTGTACTTTCTTGCTGTACTTAACTGTTTTCCACCTAAACCTAGATTTTCCAGCATATATTGTGATTTAAAAGCTTGTTTTTTCACATATTATACTTACTTGACTGCCTGCACTTTTTAAAAAGTTGTTTTTTGTTTAAATAATTTGTTTAACTGTTGTAGGCTACACACTAAAGTGCAATAGCCTTTTCTGATCATTTGTAGTTGTTTAAAGCTGTTTTAAGTGTATTTTTTTGCTGTTTTTGCCTTATCTTTTAAAAAAACAAAACAAAAAAAAATCTTTGTTTCACGCCTTTCTAAGCTAGTATAGTCCACTTTTCAGGCTAGTGCTGAATTCAGGGCTGTGATACTAGTTTCTGAGTTGCCCATACCTTTCTTGGATAGAAGGAAGTTTCTCTGTTCACCTGTGAGAGAGGGGAGCTTTGAGCAACATATCTGTCCCTGGAGGAGTGGTTCCAGCCCAGACGTTAGCAGTTTATTGGCCATTTTGGGCTAATTTCTATCTCTTTCATTTCCCTACTATAAAAACTGCATTTGCACGGGTTTGCACACCAGGCAGTGCCGGGTAGCTACGGTTAAATTATTCCTGGCTCCACTAAGTCTCCTCTTCAGTTTTTCCCTTGAAACTAGTTTAACTCTCAACCTAAGCACTCAATAAGCATCTTACAGCCCAGCACATGCTCAGACCTAATAGCAAGCACTAATATACCCTGACACTGATTGCCCAGCAGGGCAAGGCTCTTTATTCACCCCTCACCAACCAAGCAACTAAGCAGCTCACCCTACTATTCAGGCATGACCAAAGGGCAATTTCAGGTGTACTCTCCAGTCCGGCTGGTGAATCTGGGTATCCTGAGTCAATGTTACAACTGCCTCATGTACACAGACAACCCTCTCCTCCTACCACAAAACACTAACATATGTGAGAGATGCAATTATACAGCCAAACTGGAAGCTAAGCTGTCTCCACCCAGGACTGGAACAGACAGTCAAGAGGAGAAAGTTAACACTTGTACCACACCTCCAGCCGCACACAGACCTACTAAAACAGCACTGGCAAAAAATACACATAAATACACAAAATCATACTTGGAGGCTCTAAATAAAAACCTGAAAAAGCATCAGAGACCTCCAAAGCAGACACCCAAACAACCTGCACCTCCCGTCACAAACCAGACAACATATAAAACACAAAATCAGTGTGCCGCACAATCACAGCCCTTAAGGCAAAATAACAATCGTAACACACTAGTAATAGGTGACTCTATAGTCAGGCACACTGACGTCCCAATCACTAGGCTGGACAAGCAGAAGGTTATTGTTAGCTGCCTGTCGGGAGCCAGAATCCACCACATAACACACGCACTCAGGTCACTCCAGAACAAGTACAAATATAACTCTGTCATTGTTCTTGTTGGTGTGAATGCCTGAGACATACCTCTCTGGACAACATGAAAAGAGACATGGAAGAGCTCTCTGATCATGTAACCCAGGCTGGTATGACCCTGACCCTGAGTAGCATCCTGCCCTCACCAAGAATGATATCTCATTATAAAGAAAAAAAATGATCAGTTTCAACAATTGGCTATGCTTCTGGTGTCATTCAAAGGGGATCCAGTGTCTGTCAGCCTGGGACAACATGCTTGACAAGCTGCATTACTACACAAGAGACAACTTGCATCTGTCACGCCTAGGCTTTCAAATACTGGCCAAGGCTCTTGCTGCCCCCATAGTGCCTTTTTTTAGGCAATGCTAAAAAGTCAAACCCACCTCTGTAAACAGCACAATTAACAAAAAACTGCGGGTTATGCTACTCAGTGCCAGGAGTTTAAATCTCAAAATGCACGTGCTCAAAGCACTCCTCAGTATGGAGAGCGTCGACATCTGTGCAGTAAGAGAAACCTGGTTCAAGGCTTCAGAGAGCACCGCAGCACTATCGGGCTACAACGCATATCACACGTTTCGGCCACAGAACAAGGACTGAAACACAAAAGGAGGGGGTGTATCCATATTCATCAAGGATACCTACACCTCCAGGTTAGTGGCGCAGCATGATACCTCTGAGATCATCCAGGTGCAACTAACTTTGGGCAAATCTGCAATGCAAATTGTGGCCTGCTACAGATCACCCTCCATGACCCAGGACCACCACTCCACCTTTCTGGAGACACTGGAAAACAATAAGGTCCTACCAAACACCCTGATACTGGGCAATTACAATTACCCTACTATTCACTGGGAAAACTACTCAAGTACAAACTCCCAGGCCCAGCGCTTCCTGGAATTCATCAACGCAAATACCCTGGATCAGCTGGTAAACCCCCCTACCAGAGGTGAAACCATATTTGATCTGGTCATCACCTACATGGGCGACAGGTGTTCCACACTGGAGGTCAACCCATCACTGGTTAGATCAGACCAAAAACCAATCACTCTGGATGTCCACACCCCACCACCACCCCCAACTAAGGAAACCGCAGTAAAAAACTTTTCTAAAGCAAACTTCACCTTACTTAAGAGAGAGGTGGTAAGTTTCACAGCCCCCACGCTAAAGGTTAACGCTGCCCAAGATGCAGAAACCTTTACAAATGTATTCTATGAGCACCTACAAGGATGCATGGGTCATGCCATCCCTAGCAACACCAAGACTCACTCCTCTAAGAGAAGGAAACCAGTTTGGTGGACCCCTGCCATAAGCAGGCTATACAACAGAAGGAGGAAACTAGTTCAGAAAAAAAGCAAATCCCAAGAAGGAAAGACATCCCTGATCAGTATCAGTAAGAAACTAAGGTCCCTCAAGAAATCATCCAAGGCTAACTTCAAAAGAAAAATAGCCAAGGATTCAAAAGATAACCACAAAGCCTTCTTTAGCTATGTTAAGCATCTAAGTGGCAATTTGCAGATATGCACTGAACTAGTACAAAATAGCACAAAATATACTGAACCTATTGATATTACCAACATCCTGGCAGATAGATTAAGTGCAAACTTCACCCCCCTCTCGCCTCTAAAAGGGCCCATAACAATACCGGAAAAGTGTAGTGTCCCAACAATCACAGATGCACAGGTGAAAACGGCCCTTTCAAAAGCCAAAGACACAACGTCAATGGGACCATATGGTGTCCCAGGCTGTGTCTTACGAACTACAGAATGAACTAACCCCCCCACCTAAGCACCCTGTCCAACCTCAGCCTCTCCACAGGCTATGTACCCATAGAATGGCAAACAGCAATGATTATTCCTCCCCACAAAGGAGGGGCCACAACTGACCCTGGTAGCTATCGCCCCATAAGCCTGACTAGCCTGGTCTGCAAGGTTATGGAGCGCATAATTATGGAACTCATTAACAAAGACATTGGGAACCTCCAAACACTTGACCCGACCCAGTTCGGCTTTGTTAAGGGCAGATCATGCCTATTAAACCTGGTTGACTTCTTCGAGACAGTCACCAAAGCCATAGATGAGGGAAAGGTGGTTCACACAGCCTACCTTGACCTCTCCAAGGCTTTTAACACCATTCCCCACTCGGGTATTACAGAAAAACTCACCAGCCTGAACATAAACCCCTACGTCACGAGATGGGTTGCCAACTGGCTTACAGACAGAACTCACACGGTAAGAATAGGGGGCTCCAGGTCCAACTCTAAACCAGTCACAAGTGGTGTCCTGCAAGGCTTGGTCCTGGGACCCCTACTGTTTGGCATATACTTCTCAGAAGTACAGGCAAACACAGGAGGACTATGGATAACCAAGTTTGCCAATGACTGCAAACTGGGAGCCATAATTGACTCTCCGGCTGACACGGACATCCTCCAAAAGGGCCTTACTGAGACGGACACCTGGTGTCAAAGTCATGGCCTCAAGCTAAATGCCAAAAAATGCATAGTCATCCCGTTTGGAAAAAACAAAATACCCACGAATTACCACATAGGTGGCAGTCCCTTAATACAGAAGAGGTAATAAGAGATCTGGGGACCCAGGTAGATAGTAATCTCTCCTTTGACAATGATATTGCCAAAGTAGTTAGGAAATCCTTCTATGTGGCCCATCTAATTACTAAAGGGTTCAAATCTAGAAATAAAGAGATTACAGTGCTCCTCTACCCATCACTCATTAGACCCATCATTGAGTACAATACCCCATTTGGGATGTACCTCACAAGAAACTGCCAACAGCTGGAAAGACCAAAACAGTATCTCACCAAGAGGTTTACTGGCCTCAAATATATGTCCTATGCAGCCCGACAGAAAAAACTCCGGCTGTACTCAGTGGTATATCGCTTACTCAGAGGTGATCTCTGCCTGACATACAAAGCCATGTCCAACTCAAAATTGGTGGACATGCTCTCCCTAAAGAAATCCAAGTCACTGCGAGCCACGCGTTCTAGAGAGCTAAACCTCACCACAACAATAAATAGAACATGCTGGAGGGATATATTCCTGTCACAGAGACTCCCCATGTTTTGGAACAAAATTCCAAATTACATCAGGCAGAGCCCCTTACTAACACTATTCAAGAGAAACCTTGACGAGTGGCAGGGGAACAGAAAATACACCCCTGGGATCACTTCATTGGATCTGCTTGACAGAGGATCAGTTAATTAATCAATGGGGTGGCGAAAGCCGGCACACTCTGGCTAGGCTTTCAAATGACCTCGGGCAGATAGCCTAGAACCTACCTATGAACCTATGAACCTATGTACCTATGTGTAGACATATACTGCTATGTATATGTATATATTTGAGTTTTCATTTATATAGATATATATATATATATATATATATATATATATATATATATATATATATATATATATATATATACATATATGTTTACCATATGCCCAGAACATGGACTGGAGTCCTACCTCAGCACCAATAGTCCCAACCTCTTAGTGCAAGGGGATGTCATGTATGTATTGCAGCTATATATGTAGACTGCTGCTACTGTAACAGGGGTTGCCTTAACAGACATGTTGTGTGTGGGAGGTCACATCTGCTTTTGACATGTGCGTCATTGGCTACCTACAGACATCCTAAGGACATCATAGTACAGTACTATACACAGTACAGTAATGATCCTATGGACTACAGCACAGATATGACCAATATATGTGGACAGTCTGGTACTCTGTGGTCAGTTCAGAGGTGTACACAAATCCCCTTCATATGAGACGTGGACCACGCCTCACAATGTGGCTGCTAATAGCTATGTACATGGGTATATCACGTAAATACTAGACTACATATGCCCACACAGTTTATGTATTCACACACGCCAGTCTGTCCTGACACATAATACCTAGTGGTGCAGAGGTCACATGGCCACATACTACCCAGTAGTTAGTGACACACATCTGTACAGAATCCCACTGCTTTGTCAGAAATGCACAACAGTTATGGTAGCCTGGCAGCAGTATATCTTACAAATAACTGGACATAACAGCACACTGGGTAATTACACTATGTTGCTAGGCATGTCACAAAGCAGTGTGAAAACTACAGGCAGACTGCCACAACACTGGAGTATATCTTGCATGGGGGAATACAGATGTATCTCCAAATATAGCAGGCTATAAACACATGTCACAGCACAGAGTAACAGACACCTGTGAGAAAGTGCATACTCACAGCCAATGTGAACACAGCCACATATGGTACAGAAGCTTAATATGACACTATATGGACTGTCTGATAAACACCATCCTCATATCTGCCACTCACACACTAACCCTATATACACTGGGTCACGACACAGTGTGGTCCAATACCTGTCTGTGGTATGGGACATGTGTGTGTCTGGCCCTACAGACATGTGAGCCAATAGGGTACCATACACTGGAGCAGTATGTAACATCAGATAGAACAGGTCCAAGAACAATGGCATCTACCATAGTCTGTGCACAGCCCAAGGTACATATGCGCAATGCACATACTGTCAATAATCACCATAAGTACACAGACCCCAGTACTGTACACACAACCACAGAATGCCCAGGTAATGTTCTCAGAAATAACCCCTACTATACATAACATGTCTAGCAGTCTGATATCTGACTGGCTTGTTATCAGGTATGATGTCAATAAATAATGGTGTACAGAACATATGCACCTCTTATTGCATGACATATGTACAAAGGTTGACATACTTGTGGCTGGAGCTACAATATTGGCATGCTGCTGTAATAACCTCATACATCTACTGTATTACCAGGGTTTGTTGTGACATATGTCCTATGAGAGGTATGAAGTCAGTAACTCTCATGGCTGTCACCACATACTGACTGCAATCCTCACACTGTGCTTCTGCAGTTCTCAGATAGGTGTTCTGTGAGTAACACAAGAAGCATAAGGCTCCACACACTGCCCAGTCTGCAGATAACCCTACATATGGGAGTTTCTTCAAACACATAACACTGTCATGACAGGTATTAGATCATGTAGACCAGCCATATCCACACGCACCCTGTTAAACCAACATTACTCCAAATGCAAAAGAGCAACACTTACATTCTGTAGTCATGTTTGGCACATCCCCCTCCTGTCTATTGGCCTGTCTCCACAGTGTATGTTGTTAGAGGTAAATCCCAATTCCATCTATGATGCTGTTTGCCAAACACCAAATTGAGGTCCTGCTCACAGTGAATGAAAAGGCCCAACACCAACATGATGTTCCTAGATATTGGAGTGTTTCCATGCAATTGGCTATGGGAATGTTACCACAGCTGTTCCACATGCAATCAGCTAGAGGGGGACTGCAATTCGTGCAGAGGCCATCAGCTGATCATGAGCATCACTCACAAAACACAAGCTGTTGGCTAAGCAAAGCAGGTGTACTTCTCCACATCTACCAGAGAGGGAGTGAGAGAGACAGACAGAGACAAAGTAAGTCAGGGAGGGGGTGGGAGAGTAAAACCTAAGCATGTTTGTGTCACACACCTAACAGTATGGGGTTTCCAACCCCTGACTGACTATGTATTACTATCAAATGTCTATGCAGTTATTGCATGTACCACATAGCTTACATGTTGAGGAGCTTTCCAAAGGTATATCTGATGGTGAGTTACATCTGCAACAGTGATATAGTAGCGATAAGGTAGGTGCAGTACACGTGCCTGTCTACATGAACAGGTGTCAACGTCAACACAGCCACACTCTCTCAGGGACTCACACACATTGACACAGTTGGCAGGGTCAGGAATAGACTTCCTAACTAGCTAGTTTGCCACAATACAGTAATGCTCAGGTATCACATGCACCACAGGGGTTATCCAGATGATATATGGGCAAAGGGTATGTGAAGGTGTCTGACCTCAGACACCATGCATCAGTAAGCCAATTTAAGCTGTAGTTAGTATGAATGTGGTCAAAACCATCATACTCCTCACACACAGACATAGGATGCCAGTACTGACATGCATGGGTGTATTGCTTCACAGGTGTGAAGTGGTTGACTGCGCCAGAAGGCTGTACAAGGCTAGGTGAAGGGTATACCTTGGCATCAGACCACATGACAATGGTCTACAGTGTGGCTCAGTGGTCTGGATTGGCCCACACAGGTGGGTACTGTATTCACCATCCAGTCACCTGGGTTACTGTTGTGTGTGGCCAGTGCTGTGCAATGCTTGCCATGTATGTGTTCTATAGTCCATGACATGGACTGTGACTGGGATGTGCACACATCCCACATGCATGTTTAGTGACATGTGGAACTGTACCTGGCGTGTCTGACTCATGTTGTGTACACAGATTTTTATCATCAGATGTGCCATTCTTGGCCCCATGGCGGGAACTGGTAATGGACACCAGGTTGACCTGCACCTACATTGATAGCATGATACAGGTATTCTATGGTGTCAGTGGCATCTGTCCATACAGGGCATGTGTTTAAGGCATGGTATGTTCTTTGTGGGTCACATTTGATGGCACCACAGTTGTTTCAGGTGTCCATTGGTGAACATAGTGAAGGCACACAGTCTGCAATTATGTGCCTATTGTAATGATGGGACAGGGTGCCATGCCCTCTGTAGTCCATTGCAATCACACCATAGTTACTATCTGTGGCCAATATGCAGGGTACTACCAACAAAGCAGTTGTTGCCTAGGCAAGTGTGTTTGTGTATGAGACATGGGTTGAGAGTGTTCTCTGGGTAATACAAGGGTTGCTTAATTTGTTCACCAGCCATTGATGTCACATTTGTTATCCTTGTAAGGTGAACATTGTGACATATAATAGGCCCACCATATAAGAAATTTGCAAAACCCACTCCACAAAGAGTCCAGTTGTTACACACTCACAGCCACCTCCACACAGGATATGAATGACAAACACAAACACACACAGAGTTGCCATGTCTGGGATTAGAAATCCTATCCTAACTAGTTTATCACACTACAGCATTATGCAGTTATAGGATGCACCATGGAGATAACTAGACTACTCCTTCCTCAAAAGTGTATTTCACTGGGAATGACATCAGCAAGCTTGCCAAAGAAGGGCAATGGCGTTGTAATGACTGATAATGGCATCAAAAGCATTGCTCCCTACACAGACAAACAAATACACACACTTGCCATGTGTGGGAATAGAACCCCTACATCACACTACAGCATTATGCTGTTATAGGACACACCAATGAGATTACTGGACTACTCCTTCCCCAAAAGTGTATTTCAGAATGAATGACATCAGCGGGCTTGCTAAAAAAGGGCAGTGGAGGTTGTATTGACTGTGAATGGCCTCAAAAGCCTTCCCCCCTACACAGACAAACAAACACACAAACATCCACACTTGCCATGTCTGGGAATAAAACCCCTACCAAACTGCTATATCACACTACAGCATTACACTGTCATAGGACGCACCACAGAGATTACTGGACTACTCCTTCCCCAAAAGTGTATTTCAAAATGAATGACATCAGCAGGCTTGCCAAAGAAGGGCAATGGAGGTTGTATTGACTGTGAATGGCCTCAAAAGCATTGCTTCCTACACAGACAAACACAAACATCCACACATGCCATGTCAGGGAATAGAACTCCTACCTAACTAGTTTTTCACACTATAGCATCACACAGTTATAGGACATGCCACAGAGATTACTGGGATACTCTTTCCCCAAAGGTGTATTTCAAAGTGAATGATATTAACAGACTTGCCAAAGTAGGACATTTGAATTGTAGTGAGTGTGACTAGCCTAAAAAGCATTGATCCCTACACAGACAAATACACACACACACTTGCCACCTCTGGGATTAGAACTCCTGCCTAACTAGTTTATCACGCTACACCATTACACAGTTACAGGACACAACACAGAGATTACTGGGCTACTCTTTCCCCAAAGGTGTATTTCAAAGTGACTGATATCAGCAGGCTTGTCAAAGTAGGGCATTTGAATTGTAGTGAGTGTGACTAGCCTAAAAAGCATTGATCCCTATGCAGACACAGTTGCCACATCTGAGATTGGGACTCTTATCTAACTAATTTAGCACACTACAGCATTATGCAGTTATAGGATGCTCCACAGAGATTAACGGGCTATTTTTTTCCCAAAGGTGCATTTCAAAGTGACTGACATCAGCAGGCTTGTCATAGTAGGGCAATGGGGAGGGCAGTGTGTGTGCATGGGCCATAACCCATTCATCTAGAGGTAGACACACCACACTCAGGCACACACAGGTTTATATTCTGCAGGTAGGTATATACAACTGCTAGATGACTACTGCCTTGTACAGTCATGTTGCACAGTTAGCACTAGCACCACAGAGTCTATAATGCTGAGGGATTCCAGAGGCTAATTTCTACAGTGAGTGATATTTACACATCATGTGGTTGTAGCCATTTGGCTGTGTGCTGTGTGGGACAGGCCTCATGATGGAAGGCTTTTTGTCACTCTCACTCTCTTCCACACATCTATGTATGTGTACTTTTGGCATATTACAGTGTGTTGTTCTTGGATATATGTGTGTATTCCTATCCAATGTATGTGCAAAGCATGACTGGTGCATACTGAGGAGTGTATGCACTAACATCTGCAACTGTCAGATATGTATGGTCCACTGTTGTTGGCAGACATGGGTTTCATTTGTTTAAGTGTGTGAGCATGCCCAGTATGCCCTTCTGTATTGCATGTGTGGATCCATTCCAGGTAGATTGTACTCCAGTGCATACTTTTCTGTTCTACACCTACAGCTAGCAAACTGTTTCTGCAGGATATCTGTAGATCGGTTGACAATATGGTGTCAAACTGAGTAAGGGATAGTGAGTACTGTAGATAATTATGTCTGTGCTGCATCTGTTACATGGTCCTGGTATTAGCAGAGATATTCAGACATATGTAGTGTTATACACTGTGATGTTTTATGTCATCAAGTACTGTCTGGTAGACATTTTTGCTCGCAGTCATGTCCTGGGGAGCGCAGGGTGAATGCAGTTGTGTCCAATATTGTGGTCAAACACCTACTTATTCTTGCAAACTAATGCCATTCTGGAGGGGGAGCTGCAGACACTTGGTGCTGTGTCTGTGTACCTGGTTCAGCACCTTAGTACAGTGGTGGCAGAGGATCTCATACTTGTACATCCATCAACATGACAGTATGGCCTTATCTTGCTGTGGCAATACCTCAGAGCTGTACAGATTCACACAGGTTACCCAGAGGCAGGGGTCATAAGTCAGGACATTACCTCTATTGTGGTTTACGAGCAGGTTTGTAGCCACCCATTTTTGTGTTTGCAGCCAGGGATAGTATGTGCACATGGTTGTGTTTCGGACTTCGCACATTCCATGCTGCCCATGCTCCCACCCCACCCCCGTCTATTAGTCTATCCTCTTCTATACATTATGCAAACATTCTCTGATACTTTCCCTATAGTTATCACCTCATCACAGCAGTGTACTGGTGTTGAGCCACAGTTCATGCAGTGGGACATGGTGGACATGTTACTGTGGTTTGTCCACATGGCCTTGCATATGAGTTCTGTGGACTGTGTTATGTTACTGTTTGGGAGTCCATGACATAACATACATTGGCAGTACAGGTGAGACACAGGCCTTTGGCAGAGGACTGTAGGCCATTTGGTAGTGATGCAGGCCAGCTGTAGTAGGCCATTGCACTCTGTCAGTCCTACAGTACCAGACCGCCATACAGTATATTCCCCGGGGTGACAGGGTAGGTGTGCTAGGTGTTCATGCCAATACTTTTTGTCAGCATTGATCAAGTGGTGTGGATGCTGGCAGGGTGCTGCTTACAGCTAGGGCACACCTGTATGGGACACTTGCACAGCATGCTGCATTCTTTTGCTATTGCCATACACATGTGGGGGTCATATTGTTCCCATTCCCAACAGCAGGGATAAGAATGGAGAGGTACCTGTGGGTGGTGGTTGGGTGAGCTGGGTGCATGTGTGCTATGGACACTACTTGCATCTGACTCACAGATATGTATGGGGCATTCCACTTATGCTGGCTTGTGCAGGGACAGCAGCTGTTTCTCAATACATCATTCCTATGACCTTTCTGATCTGCGAGTGTTTGGCCAGATGACATTGGTATTCCCTACTACAAGCCCAAATAATGTGCTACAAACCTGTATGTACAATTTCAAGGGTGTGTCCATTTAATGGTTACACATTATACACTGTCTGTCTGGGGTAGTTTCCCCTGTGTACTGCTTGTATATCTGGCCTAACAGTCATGCCATGTTCATCTTTCAGATGGTGACACATATTACCTTCCATACATTTACAATGGCTTACTACTAGAATGTGTTATACTGAGCAGCATTGTGTATGGCACTGCAGTTGTGAGGACTTGGCCCTGTCATCGGCAGTACTGGGCAATGACCATCAGGACAAACCTCACCATGCATACATACGGACCACTCTCACACAATATGAAACACACACCAACCTAACACATGCATACCTGCATATTGTACAAATGCTACAATCTATCCTGCTGCCTTGGCCACCTCAGGTAATATATGCTCAAGTAGTATTATACCTACACATACATGTTACTACATTTCTACATCGGATTGGGGGGGGCACACCAGACTGTTACTACATTTCTACATAGGATGGGGGGGGCACACCTGACTGTTTCTATGTGTTTACATAGGCATGGGGGCACACCTGACTGTTACTACATTTCTACATAGGATTTGGGGGGGGCACACCTGACTGTTACTACATGTCTACATCAGATTGGGGGGGCACACCAGACTGTTACTACATTTCTACATAGGATTGGGGGGCACACCTAACTGTTTTTACATTGCTACATAGGATTGTGGGGGCACACCTGACTGTTACAATGTTTCTACATCGGATTGGAGGGGCACACCAGACTGTTACTACATTTCTAAATCGGACTGGGGGGGCACACCTGACACTTGTACACATTTGCTATGACTGTACTGGTATGTCAGGTACTCCATTTCATTCTGTATTCTAACCTATCATGCTGACTAGAGGCATATCAGTGTACTACAGGTCTTAGGTTTGACTGACCTACATATCAGTTTCTGACTTCTTACACTTCAGAACTAACATCCCACTGTCTGATTTGATGTAGTCTGTCTGTGTAAGCCTGGGGGAGGTTACCCATAGCCATCATTCAGAGGCCTTAGCACAGCCTTTTTTTGTGTTTGTCTACACCTGTCCTGCTGACTGAGACTGTTGTTGGTTATGTGAGCCTTCCTGACTGGCATGTGTGCGTCATATGGACACACATGTGGCCCAGCACATTTCCTGCAGTGGGTTTTGTCACCATGTGTAGTACTGGCTACTATGGTGACACCAGTATTTGTTACAGATCTCATGCTACCACTATAGGTGTCTACTATCTGCTGGCATCCCATTCAGCCACCCGATTCCCTTACATGCTCACATCCATACTATAGATACAAGTAACAAAAAATACTTCTCCATTTGGCAATTGGAAAGAAGAGTGACTTGCCTTGTGGCTGTGCCAGTATTGAGGATGGTGCTGAATGGCTGCCTATGTCAGATGCACATAGTACACACCCTATACATGGGTGAGCACAGGTAGTGTCATGTTTGGCATCCCTTTTACTGTATGTGCGAGTCAGATAGAGGTGTCAGTCCGTGAGTCTCTACTGTGTCAGTGTATGTGCTATGCGTTGCCTCTTTGCCAAGGCCAGGGCATACTGGGCATATCTCCTTCTGCCTATTAAGGCAGGCCCATGTTTTTCCACCCCTGAGTCACTCTGTGCCTGTGCAGGCCTTGGCAATGGTGGGGGGGGGGGCTGTGTGGCCCTGCCCATGCTGTTCCTGCTCCAGCTGTTTCCACAGGATCATGTTGTGTAGCATGGCACATATGATGACAATTTGAGTACATGTAGCTGGTGAGTACTGCAAGGCTCCACCAGATGTGTCCAGGCACTGGAACCGTGACTTGAGCATCCCAAACACATGCTGTATTATAATTCTGGTCTGTGCGTGTGCCTCATTATGAAGTTCTTGTTCGGGTTTGTGTGCATTTCTGATGGGTGCCATCAGCCATGGCTCCAGTGTGTAACCAGCATCCCTCACTCAGTGACCGTAAGGGATGTCCCCATTGGCAAATCTCTAGTACAGCTGCGTCAGATGCCAGATTTGGGAATCGTGATAGCTTCCAAGGCAGCCAGTGCACACATTCATTATAATGCCCTGGGCATCGCACATGACCTGGCAGTTAATGAAGGGGAAGCCCTTGCGGTTGATGTAGACCCTACTCCGCTCACCAGGTGGTGCTTTGATGCGTATGTGCATGCAGTCTATAGCACCCATTACCTCAGGTTATTCTGATATTTGGTGGAAGAGATGCATATTGCTGGCCAACGCCTCATGAGTGTTGGGCAAATATACGTGCTCACCGGCATGTGCTGACATGGCATCCAGGAACTGGTGGAGTACCCTGGATGCTGATGCCTGTAAGATCCCCATGATATCACCAGTTGGCTTTTGGAAGGTACCTGTGGCTAATATTCTTAGGCCTACACATACCTTGGTATCCACTGGGATGGGTTTCCCTATGTTAGTTCTGTGTGTCAGGTGTGGCTGGAACAGCTCAACAATTTGCTGTAGGAAGTCCCTGTCCACCCTATAGCGGTCTGCTATCTCCAGCTCATGTAGCCCCTGGTAGGTTACCCTGGGTCTGTACACTCTTCTCCATCTCCTCACTGTGGGTTGGTTGACAGCATTCTCATCCTCACCACCCTCAGCCTCTTCCACATGTTGATGTATGATAGCTACTGCAGCCCCTATCATTTTGTTTTTTTTTTGTTAAAATTTCCCCACTTGTATACACCGGTGGTGTAGAGTATGTGGGAAAGACCAGAGGGAAAGGTGTTTGCTTAGTTTATAGTAGTGTTCTGGGCTGGGCTGGTCTGCTGCCTGTGTAATTGGCTGATTCTGATACATTTTACCTGCCAGCTATGCTAGTTTGCCTTGATTAACTTCCTACTACTGTTTTCCCTTCCCATTGCCTTCCTGTTTAAGCCCAGGGGCGTCATGCAAACACAGTGCTCAAATGTGCACAGAGCTGCTATTTCCTGGTTTACTTTTTTTTTTCCTTTAAAACCCGGTGCGTGGCGCGCCCACCTGCCTAAGCAATGTAAAGAGTGCTAGGCAGCCTCAGACACATCCCCTTGCTTAGCTTTGCTAAGCTAAGGGCAAACCTAAGCCACAGGGCTGCAATCTGTTAACAGTATGCCTGACACCCCCCCATTATGGCAGCTAACTCCTAGGCTTGCACCAAGCTATTCCTGCACTTACACTGTTGGGTGCTGGCTAGCATTGAGGGGAAATCTGGGATTCAGTATCATTCCCCTCATTTGCATAGGATTGCCTGCTAATGTATAGTTACAGGTCCCACACTGAACCCCCCCACCTTAACAATCACTATTCAATGGCCATGTTGTCTTCTGCCTGCCATTCCGTATAATGGCAAAATAGTGATTTTGGTTAGAATGCTTATTTCAGGTAATTTTTTTATATTTTTGGCCCGATCCTGTTTGCGTGCTGCTGCCCTATGCTTAAACAGCCAAAATCGGCTAAAAAAATAAAAGTTTTTTTTTTAAATCTGTTTTCCATGCCAGTGGCCTTATATTTGGCCACTGGCATGCTTTACATGTTATATACATCCTTTATTTGGAGCTGTCATGGCTCCGTTTTGTACTTTGCAGAAATGCACTCGGTTACTAACCGAGTACATTTCTGCAGATTTCACTAGTCCTGCACTGCCGGCTGCCAGCTTCCCGGATCACAAATTCACCTCATTTGCATTGTTTACACCTGCAAAAGGGGTAATTTGCATACAGGAGCTGTGTCTGTGCAGGAATAGTACAGGAGTGCTCGTGCACATCCCTGCAGCTTATTCCTGGATCGCACGGTGAACATATTGCCTCCTGGAGCTCCTGCACTGTTCCTGCACGCTGTGCAGGGCTTGCTGAATCCAGGGGAATGACTTGTGGCAGCAGTCTAATTAAGTCAAATAAAAAATAATGTTGATATTTATGTAGAGTAATTCTGGTACTTTAGATTCAGAAACTAATTCAACAACTTAAATTAAGCAGAAATAATCTACATATATTTAACATCAAAAAAGTATTTAAAGACCTTTCTAAACAAATAAAAGCGTACCTTAATGATTTCTGTAATTGTAGGCAATCACATCTAAAAAAAAAAATATTTGAAGCAGGGGGTGCATCACTGAAATGATTCCCCTCTCTTCTTGTGTGTTACATAAAAAAAAAAAAAAAGCCAGGGAGTTTCTCAGATAACATGGATGTACTTGTGCAGTTTAAACAGCTTGCAAGGTTCCTCAAGGTAAGCAAAGCTTCACGTTAGGCTAAGGAGATGATTCTTAACTGTAAAACTTCAGTTTGAAAGTGTTAAGTTTAAAAAAAAATGTTGCGAATATTCACATCCGTTTCCCAACTATTTGCATCTAATAAAACATATCAAGCAGATAAATCACAGTCCCAAGCCATTTTTTACTTGAAAAAAATTAAATGAACTAATAAATAACCACATTTCAATCATTTAGGGTTGAATTATGCTAACTAATAAAGTTATATTATATAAATAGGGATTTAAACCTCACTACAACGATAAATAGGACTTGCTGGAGGGATAGATTCCTGTTCCACAGACTCCCCATGCTTTGGAAAAGGATTCCAATCTACATTAGGCAGAGCCCCCCACTAACACTCTTCAAGAGAAACCTTGACGAGTGGATGGGAAACAGAAAATTTACCCAGGGATCACTGCAGTGGCTCTGCTGGACAGAGGCACAGGGAACTAATGGCTCTGCTGGACAGAGGCACAGGGAACTAATCTAAGGGGGCGGCAAAAGCCAACACATTCTGGCTAGGCTTACAGATGCCCTCTGGCAGATAGCCTAGTACTTACCCATGAATCTATGAACCTATAATTAATTAAAAAAAAATAACAGAAGGCATCCCCCACCATGCTGCACATGTCAGATGCTCAGTTTTCATTGACATATGAATAAAATTAGATCAAAGTTACCCGTAGTGAGTAGTGTGATTAGTTATTATTAACATTTAGCATTGTTTGTTGTTATGACAATGCCATAAGATTATAGTTGAATGGTAAAGGCAATATGTGTTTTGATTGAAAGATCCTAGTTAAAATAAAATTGCAGTATGTCCAAAAGAATGGCTGTTCTGTTATCAAATGGAGATCAGAGTCATTTATCAGTAGATGCTTTGAGAGATTTGTTAGAATTTACAGTTGAAATATCAGTCTTTTGTTTCTTTTTTTTTATATCTGACCACTGTTTTTTTTTCCAAATATATCTTTAATGAAGTGGAAGAACAGTCAATATATTCAGGAATGGAAATTATGTTGTTGTTTTTCATACAGGCCGATGTTTCATCTAGATTGTTAAAGGGTCTTATTCCATTGAAACAGTGTACATTGATTCTTGCAGGCTATATGATTTGAGCCTTAATATAGTTGTGCTTTAAAAGTTTAACAAGGGGCCAGCATTTTGCCTCATTTCAAGAACCTTAGTGGAGTAATCATTGTCAAATCTGATGTGATTTTGATTGAATTTTAAAGGGACTTTTCTCGAAGGAGTCTTTAAAACAAGTTCTTTATCTATAAGTGACAGAAATTTTATAACTATAGATCTTTTTTTCAGACACCTTTATTAAATTATCACTTGTGACATAGGCAAGTTTACATTCATATAAAAGCAATCAAGATCTTGATAGGGATGAGGAAGAGGTTGGTGCTGGCTTCCCTGCTGCTCTGTGGGCTCTCTCAGTTCCATAAGAAAAACCTTCTTTTAGATCTAAAATTTCAAGAATCCAATGGTTTAGAAAAGAAATAATGTCCTCCCCTTCATTTTTTCAGGGAGACTTCTTTCTCTGTTTTCTAGGTCATCAAGCTTATTCTGGAGCATGGTGTTTTGTATGAGGAGAACTTCAGTTTGTAGTTCCTGTTCTTTAAGTCTCCCATCAATGTCAGTTAATGCAGTTTCTATGCCCTTTAATTTATTTTGGTGTTGTTGAAGTAGTTCTTTGAATACTTCAGTTTGTTTTAGACCATTTTCCCTGAGGTTTTCGAAGTTTTGTTGATAATTATCTATTTTTAAGGACAGTGTGTATAGAGTTGAAGTCACCAGTTGTATTTCTTTTCTCAGTGCTGAGTCTGTTTGAGAATGCTTGGAGCTGTTCATGCTTGTACATATAAAGTCTCCAATAATTTGGCAGGAATTTCATTGAGTAGATCCACCAAATTTTGTAATCTTGAAGTATAAACTATTACTGATAAGTCCTTATAAAAATGATTCGCAATCTTTAACTAAATTCCTGTGTAAATAAATAGCTTTACAGAGCTTTAAAACTGTACTGCATTCAGATGGCCATCTTGGCTCCACCCTAACTATGCCCAACAGTGGACAAAAGATAATGCAGCTGCAAAAGCTGTAATACATTTCACTTTCTCGTAATTCTTTTTTATGTCAAGTAGCTTGAACTGCATCACAACTTTTAAAAGCTGTTACAACAGCAGATATACTGTTTCTGAGACAACACTGTGTGTCATTCTGGCCACTGTTTCTGAGACAACACTGTGTGTCATTCTGGCCACTGTTTTTGAGACAACACTGTGTGTCATTGCTTAAAACTGTAGCTCACTTTTTTCTTTTTTTCTTCTTCATCTTGTATTATTTAGAGCAGCTAAATATCCATGTACTTCAAAGAATTGTGTAAGAACACTGAGTATTACAGCCTTCAAAACTGTAAGACACTTAGTCCTCTGTTTGTTGTGCCTTTCTTACTGGTAGAACTGGGAGAAGGCAAAACTGCATGTACTACAATGAATTATGAGTGGGTCCCTCCAATCATTAATAGTCTTATGTTCTCAAAATAGATATTGATTCACCTCTTGTGCTTCAGTTCACTCTACATAAAAGATTAATTTCTTGGCATCTGCTTCTCAAAGATGTAACAACTTATTATCTATTTGTTATGAAAGTGCAGTGTCTAAGATTATATTAAATTATACTAACACAAGGGGTATGTCATGTAGGCAAACAATAATTAACTTGAGGAATAAATGTTTTTCCTGTTAGGGGACCTATGTCTCTCAGTTGCTATGATTTAGGCATAGCACTATGTTTTGGCCCCCAGATTTAGCTTTGATCCTCCTAGATTTAGTGTTGTTCCTCATAAAGCAAGACCATTTTATGGATAACTACCTTATTAAATAAACAAACTAAACCAGTATAAAGACTCCATATTACCAACTATATACGGTTTGGTATATAAAGACTTTATATTGTGAAAAATGAAAATGTGCTCCTCTTTCTGATCAATTTTTAAATGTCAGTGATATGATTTTTAATGCTCTGAGGTTGTGAGATATGAAGAGGCCCCTAAAAGCTTTTCTCAGCTTAAGGCTGGATTGGACACATGGTATTAGTCAGAAAGTTCTGTTCTGTTATGTTCTGACATTAAGTAGTCTGTGCGCCATGGTATTAGTCAGAAAGTTCTGTTCTGTTATGTTCTGACATTAAGTAGTCTGTGCTCATGGAATGTCTTTGTAAATAATACAGGGCTACTAAAACTTAAGAACTTAGGTACATTAAGGAGTCTGTGCTCGTAAATCTTCTGGCTTCATATTCCATTGGTCCTCTTTCCATTTTCAGAAGGCATCTACAAGGACTGTGAGAAAACCCGTGGCCCACATAAACCCCAAATGTAACTCAAATATATCTGCACAATACCATCTTCATTCTTTATTAAAATGTTAAATCTTAGTATTGCTAAACCACTATCACACATTTTCAACCTTCCTTCATTTCCTAACTTTCCCTTTATTGTTTAATTATGCCCTGATAATACCAATCCCAAACATCACTACACCTAACATGTTTCAGGATTGCCACCCCATTTCTAATCTGTGGTCATTGGCTAATATTATAAAAAAAATGTATACTTCCAGGTTATGGAATACATTAATAAGGGTGGTTTTGTCTCCAACATTCAACATTATTTTAGGAGATGGGGTTACAATACTTGCTGACATCTGCTCTGTAAGCATTACCATCGGTAGCAATATCAAATATGGTCTTATAAATGTTGAAACCTCTATGGACCTTAAAGGACATTTGCATCAATCAAATTAAACTACGCTTCTTTAAAACATGAGTCTGCAGGATTTGGAGGTAAGACACAATAACTGATACAAGATCTACTCATGCTACATAAATCAGTAGTGGGGGGTGGGTCTCTCTTGTTTCCTATATTTATTAACAACATAGCTGAAGACCATCCTAAACTGACTGCCATCGTGCACATGGATAAGAAGATTTTGCTTGAAGGAACTAGATGTTGCTTGAATTTGCAGAAATACCTTCAGGATAGCTTTTATGGCCTATATTTCTGGCTAAATAAACTAGTGGTAAACCTAAGGGAAACAGATGCTACCATTCTTCAGTACTCATCGAATGATGATGAAGCTGCCATCATCAGACTGTTTGCTATCTACAACAAACCAATTGGCATAGTCAAAGAATAGAAATATTTATGGGTGTGGTAAATCCCTTACATTTAGGACAAGGTGTTGAAATAACTTAAGATATGCTATAAAATTATTAATTTGCTTTCTTTTAGAAACAAAATAGTGATAAAGCCTGGGATAGATATTTCCAAGTTAGAATAAGGTCTTCCAGTTGTTCCTCTCCACTCATCCCAATGGCCAATACCTTTCAAATTACCCTTAAAAAATCTAATTGTTTTTCTTCATATCTGAACCCAGAGAACATCATTAACACACTGTTCAGAAATTAATTTGGCTTCCAACCCTCTCCTCCCTGCTTCTCGAATATTTGAACTTTTGCAATTTTGATACTGCTTCCTGCTGGCATACGGAATGGGTACTATCACCGATCGCTACAATCCTAGGATCCAGAAAGAATCAGTTCCCTCAAATTAAAACGTTTAGCCTTTGGCCTGGTAGTAGTGGAAAAATCATTTCATGTAAAAACATCCTTCTACATGGAATCAATTACCAGACAGAGTTGTGTAAAATCTGTCACTGTTTAAACTGCATGCACTCTTAACTGACTATTGCAAATGCCTGCTACACAGAAAATGACTGATTTCACTGTTTATAATAATGCTTCCCAAGCAGCTGCACCTACACACCTATGAAACTATTAACCTATGCCTTGAATAGCAACCAAACCAATAAGGAAGGTCAAGCCAGACACTCACTTCCCAGCAAGAAAGAGTCAGGATTACTAATCTGTATGGGCCATATGCTTACTTATCATTATGTAACTGTAATAATTTAGTAGCAGCTATTAGCACTGGCTAATTTTGACTGTAAGGAATAACTGAATATATTTGCTGGTATAGGTTATAGAAACATTGCTATAGGTTTTAGAAACATACTTTGAATTAATTTAATTTTATCTCTTATTAAATGATTGCAGTAGGTAGTGGCATTCAAAAATTAATAACTGAGCAGTTGTAGGCTACATAACTGTATTTGTATTCCTGTTGTCAACGCTGGAGAAGTTTGTTTGGATATAACTTACTGTACATGCTGCTTAAGAATGCAGTAATTCACGAACAATTATTTATTGCCAAATGTCTTCAATGCATGGGCATTTATTTATTTATTTATTCATTTGACATTTGTTGACCGGGAAAGTCCAACTGAGCCAAAGCCCTTCTTCAGCGGAGGCCCGGGGAGAAAAGCTCCACTTACAAAAAACAAGTTTAGTCAATACAATAATGTAACATTCAAATATGACATATATAAAGCATTCTAACATATTTCTGTTCACAACATTTACATTTGAGAAGTAATACTAACAGCATATAGTATGGTTAGATTATAGGAAATAAGTGAGGAGTGAGGAAACATTGTTGTGCTACAGTGCATGAGAGAAATTCGTATATATAAGAAAGGGTAAGACAGAGGAAGAGTGTTAGAATTGCATACCTAAAGAGAAGATATATAAGGAATGCTCCACAGATGTTCAATTGTCTAATTAACAATTACTTGAAATGTCTCTACTTTTTGCCTGAGCCATTGTTGAAAATGGTTATTGGACTAGCTCACTTACATGACTAACAAACAAATAGCTATTAATAGGAGGTAAGGTTGTTCCATAAACTGCCAGGTAAGTTGCAGTGCAGATGGCATGATTGCTAATGTGTCCAAGTATTTTAGGAGTGGTCAAAATGTTCGTATATGACAAACAAGTGGGCTGTACCTGCCATTCGCCATGAGCCACACACAGCCAGGGCATTTATTAGGGAAGTATATACACTACACCACAAGTTTATGTACTTGAGTACTAATGAAAGTGACACAGGGGACAGCAAGGATGACATAGTATCTAAACCATGATATTTTTGGGTTATACAAATAATGTTGACTATGTACTGCTATTCCAGTTGATAACCCTTATATGGTACTCTCAGTGGGATGATGATGAGAGGCCAAATCAGGAACATAGCCAAGCAGGGTTGTGAGTGGAATGCCTGGTATCCTGAAACAGTGATTCAGGTCTCTGCATGATTGCAGGGCTATGTTGCATTGTGCAGCAAGGAAAGCACTACAGGTGTTCCTGATCTGCACCATGTGAGTGTGATACTGCACGTACGATTCAGTACAGGTAGAGACTAATTGGAGTGCACAGCAGGGAGATAAAGGAAAGATACAGATGAATTACCACCACCGATAACTGTAACATGATGATGACAGAGTGCTATGGCGTGCTGCCAGCACTGGTGGACCACATGCAGTGTAATATGTGGTCAATGCAAATGCAGTATATGTAACGGGTGTTCTCTAATGTACCTGTCAGTGCAGACAGTAAGAGGATATACAGCCCTGCACTGCTACCATGCCAGAGATGTGAGGTGTTATATTGTGATAGGCCCAGTACTTCAGTGCTATCATGACAGAGATGTGAGGTGTTATATTGTGATAGGCCCAGTACTTCAGTGCTGCCATGATAGAGATGTGAGGTGTTATATTGTGATAGGCCCAGTACTTCAGTGCTGTCATGACAGAGATGTGAGGTGTTATATTGTGATAGGCCCAGTACTTCAGTGCTGCCATGATAGAGATGTGAGGTGTTATATTGTGATAGGCCCAGTACTTCAGTGCTGTCATGACAGAGATGTGAGGTGTTATATTGTGATAGGCCCAGTACTTCAGTGCTGCCATGATAGAGATGTGAGGTGTTATCCAGTGACAGGCTCAGACCTGCACTGCTGCCACAACAGGGTTGGGAGGTATTATAGTAATAGGCCCTTCATGTTCCAAAACATAAACACTGACTGGACTTAGCAATCACTGTAGCCTGTATGACTCATACAAATGAGTCTGGTGCTGAGTGGAACTACAGAACACTGAGGTTAATAAAACAGGAAAAAAGGTTGACTGCCATTTTTACATCCCACTAATTGGCTAAACACGTAATCTGCAGGATCATGACCTTCTCCTCAATTCTAGTACTGTTTATCTTTTTCTTGTCACTGCCAAGTATTTGTGCAGGTTTGCTGTGCTATGCTGTGATGTACATAAGTGGAAGGAATGCAATATCAGTGTGTAACCCACTACTATAAGCTTTTAGCAGTATGTTGTGTACTTCTCAAGCAAAGTGCCATTTCATCTCAATGATGCTTCTGGCAATAACTCAGTATGAGTGCATTCAATAGTGTTTCAGAGAAACATGTCTTTTCCCTGCAGTGACCATCTTTGCCTACCATAACATCCTACTGAATTCTTAATATACATAATACTATACTATTATGCAGTGTTATACAATATAGTAACCATATGCATAGTTAAGTTCTCAGTTGCTGATGCATTACATATCATAAACTTATAATGTGGCCATTGGTAAGGTAAGCATAAACATTACATATTTTGTGCCAATTTGATTACCATAGCACCAGTGCTTTCAAATGTATTTTAAAAGTAGACAATATTATGCATGCTTACATCAAGAGTAATTAAAGTCTGCAAATTCTGTCTATATGATGCCATGATGCTCTTGTCTGCTTCTCGTACAATGTGTACATGTTACATAGGTAGTGTTTATATGACATATTTAAAGCTCACCATGAACAGCAAAAAAAATAAAACCTGAACTATGAATGACTATGAATCAGCCAAAATTAGCGATACTCACTGTACCTTAAATCAGCCTGAGACTTTGCTGGGTATATCAGCATTTCTTAAAACTACACAGGCCTGCAACATCGAGCAACAGCAAATACCTGTGACTAATCAGTTAAGAAATAAGGTTTTACCATTTTTTATAAGGTCATACAGGGTTAATTTTTCAGTTACCACTGTTGACTTGTTTTGCATTCTGGCCATAATTTTCCACTATAATTATATATGTTTACCATGCTGGGTGTTTGAGGTGACAGTGTCTGCATTGTGTCTACAAATGAACCCCGTGGGCTATTCAGGTAGCATGAAGAAGAGACTGGTCATCCCATTTGGCTGGATTTGTGGCATGTTTCATGAGATGCACCAATTCTTGAGATCAGTGAGTGTTTCTTTCTAGGCATTTGGTCATATCACGAAGTGGGCAGTAGTGCTACCGCTAATACTGTGAGCTAAATTGGTGCTTTGCAGTCTGTGCACAGAGCCCACAGTGTGGCACCTCAGTGAGACATTCATCTGTTCTGCCCTGTACTATGTTCTCCATCAGGACAATTTCCTTCCAGCTGAACAGTAGCCTGTCATGTCTTTGTGCTATGCTCTCTGTCAGGATTATTTCTTTCCAGCCAGACAGTAGTTTGCCATGTCCTTGTGCTATGCTCTCTGTCAGGATTATTTCCTTCAGCTGAACAGTAACCTGTCATGTCCTTGTGCTATGTTTCCTCACCTAGTTTATTTCTTATCCGTCCTTTTGCTGCTGTACATTATGGGTGCTAAGTGCAGTACTGATCTGCATTACCAGTTTTCTTGTTTTCTTTCACTTTGCTCATATTTTAAGTACTAACTCTATTACACTGAATTCCTTCCTATTCTTGGCATATTCATCCTAACATGGTCTGCCTCTAACATGCTTATCAGCACCCATTATGAGGTTATATGTCATGTGCTTGCTTACGGATGTGCACAGAAAGTGCAAAGCCCTCATACCTTTCAACCTCTTAGTGCAAGAAAACTGGACAAAGCCTAAATTAATTGGGATCAAAGGACCAAAAATAGAGATATATTTAAGTATTTCACATAAACTTAGAAAGATGCTAGAATAACAGGATTTGCATTAGTATGCATTTCCTGAATGGCATGAAGTCTGAAACTCAAATTTAAGTATTTTTTAATGACTACAAACCTTATTGTTTTGAGGAACAAACCAAAAATATGAGGCAAAAATCTAGATATTCTACAAAAAATTTGGCATTTGAAAGATATGAAAGCCTGTAGCATCAACTCTTTGTGCTACTGCTGATTTTGACACTGCACCATTGATTCCCAGCGACACGCATCATGTGGTGTCAATAGCATGCAACTATAAGCTACCATTTTTCTCCTCATCCAAAAATATTAAATACTCATGACCTCATCAGGCTTGGGGTAAAGTAGAACCTCTACTTGTATCAGCCAAGAAAGTAAAATCTTTCTGTATCTGCTTCACAGGGTCTATTAACAGTGTATGCGTGGCCATTATGATGGCCCTTTCTATAAGGCTGATACCTAGTAACAGATTGCCAGGATGGTGAGTGATGCCATTAGCATCACCTGCTATGGCAAGCAGTGCAGGTATTACTATAGTAACCTGTAGAAGTCACACCCTGATGTGCTCTGCCAGTACTATACAGAGGTTTGGGAGAGTTAGATAGCATTTTCCAGTAAGAACTATATATAAGTTTGATAAATATTTTTTTGGCAATTGTTTGTTGTTTTTTTTTTTTTTTTGTCTTCTGTTGGCCGTGTCACATTGTGCCAAATAGTTTCCACTTCCTATTACAGCAGCAAAGGAGACAACCTTCAACAGGGAGACCTATTGAAAGACTACTGATAGTCAAGGTGGCAGGGTATGTATACTATGTTCATATCTATCCTCTTGGACAGTCAGACAAGTACACTGTTCCCTGGTCTATCCCCTATTATTCTGTTTATATTATTTATGGATCATGCCTATTACCCAGTTTGTACTCCAATCCCTTCCCCAAGTGAGCTTCCTCTGTATGTCTCTGTCCCTCCAATGTTGTCTCCCATTTTGTCCATATCAACTCTGTCTGTTGTTGTCTATATTTTGTGTTTGTTTGTCAGGTCCCTGCTTCCTACCCAGCTCCCTCTTTTTGTCTCACACTAGTACCATAGCTAATGTGGGGCAAGAGGGGCAACAGACACGGGTGCAAATTGTTAGGGGGTGTGAGCAGCCAATTTGTATCACTCTTTAATGTAATACTAGCTTTTAAAAGCTGATATTTTATTTGCGGTCAAACGTGAGTGCTATAACACTCCATGTGTATTCTAAACTGTAGCAATTGCTTGCTATATTGTAGCAAACAGTTTGCTATGTTTTAAAAGCAAAAAAAATATTTTTTTGTTAACTAAAATCTGAGCGCTGCAGTGCTCCATGCAGGCAGGGTACAAACTGTAACACCTGTTTGCTCCATTTGTAGCTAGCACTTTGCTACAATTTAAAAATAATTTGTTATTTTTTTAAACTCGAACATGAGCACTGAAGAGTTCCATGCAGGCTGGTATAAACTGTAGCAACTGTTTGCTACATTTGTAGCAAATAGTTTGCTACAGTTTAAAAGAAGAAATGCTTTTATTTTTAATAAAATATGTTAATGGAGGGTTGGGGGCAGGGCACAGAAACAGGATCTGAATGGCAGGGACTGGAGGGAAGTGAGGCCGTGCCATGCATCTTGCCACCTGGCTGTTGGAGGTGGATGCATGGATCTAACTGCAATAAAGTAATCACTTATGGCTTATTACAATGAAGTGTTTTTTTTTTTTTGTTTTGCTCTTCGTTTGAAGAGCTGAGGGGTGGAGTGCTAGTTCACCATGCCAGCACAGGACACTAACTGAACCAGCTACTCTTCTGCCTCACACTAGCTATTTGGTACTGTACCGATCTACCTGTGTTCTTCAAAAAGGTAAAATGGGCACATGTCCAAAAGAAAAAAAATATTCTTTCTCTCCAACACCTATCTTTTCTTCTGGTTACCCTTATCTTGATTCTTTTCTGCCTGTTTTTGTCTTTTCCTCCTGTTGCTACACATTTATTTGATGATCGATATTGGCACTTTGCTACTCTGGACCTGTATGTCCTGGTCACAGTACTTACATTGCAGTTCGGAGGCATTTTGTTATGCATGTGAACATGATTAGTCTCAGAGATCCTGCTTACCATTCTTGTCACACTGATCATGTGACCAGTCATAGAATGGTTGCTTTGCTACAGTTCAGTAGTGCACTTACTTCTGGTAACACAGCTGCCCTAATATACTAAACAGCCCTTTTCTTGGGGTACTAGTGCTGTATGGATACTACTAGACAGCTAAGCATTATCAGTTACATGGAGATACGACATCCTTGATATTTAGTGCGGTACTGCGGCATTGTGAATCGCTCTGATTCTCAATCTCTTATGTGTTTTCCAGAGTGAGCTTAGTATGTTTATTCTATAGACAGTAGAATATTTGAAAAAAAAAATGCTTCTCATTGTGAGAAATAGCTTCAGTCAAGATTACACAGTTTGTCAGTTGTCTTTTCATCAACCAGGCAGCTCAAGGAGAACTAGTCTATTAAAATCTTTAAGATGTCTTTTAAGGATTTTCAAATTACTTTTATTAATTACCAGTAATATAGACTGCAACATCAGTCTCAGAAAGCGGTATTAAAGTGTTCTGCCACCTGTCTGAGCTAGTGTTCATTCACAAAGATTTTAAACTGTGGTCCTATCTACCTGGGATGGTGTTCATTCAGGTAGATGTGAAAGATCCCATGACAAGGGACACCCCATTTTAATCAACAGGTAAACAAATATACAGCATAGATGTACATATCTGTGGAATCATCTTTAACTTTGCAAATATCCATAAAAGGCTCAAAGAATAGTCAATTACATAAAATTGCAAATTCTTCAAAAACACATACATCATTTTTAATCCAAAGACTTTTTTTATTTACAATTGAGCTTCCTAATTTACTCTAGTGTTCTGCTAAATCTCTCCTTGTTTTTATACAATATTATTAAGAGTAAATGTAGTTATTTCTCTCTATGCACCCTTGGATGTCAATATAAAAATCATATCCAAATACTATGTACACCAGCTCTCCAAAGAAGGATCTTTGTCTCTTCTCCAAAAAAAAAAAAAAAAAAAAAAAGTAAAGGCTGCACCTTTCATCTTCTCTGCCCCCATGGCTAACTGCAGAATATCACAAAATGGTCTCATACATACACACTAACAAAATGCACGGTACTTCATGTCCTGCGCCATTATCTTCACTTCCTTTCCTTCCTGCACCCAACTCACTCTCATACGTTCAAAGGCTCATAAATAAATCCTAATCTAGCTGCCTTTGTGGGCCATTTTAAGACCAGCCAGTTTCCCTTTTTATGCTTGAATTAACCTGTCCCATTTGGTTAGAGACTGGCCTTATCCATTCCATGGTTGATAATTATATATTACCCCTGGGATTATACAATAAAATATTTAAAGAGACCTTATGACTGTGATAAAGCATTTGGGAGCTACCTCTGTCCATCTATAGATGCAGGTAACACATAAATATATACAGGAATGAGCTTTGTTTTATGTGAATGGAGAGTATGTCCACAACTGTTTATAATTTAACCAATTACATACTTACCCAGAGTATTATACCTAATGTGTGGAAACATCCTGCCCTGAAACAAACATCCTCCTAAAGGGAGTGCTCCCACCCCAAAGTATACCATCTTATCATAAAATACACAACATGATCTCTGTATCTTACCCAAACCACAACTATAATTATAAGACCTAATTTGTATGATGACTGCCTGTGGTCAGACAGTCTTTTCTCACATTCTCTTCCATCTTCATAGTGGAGAAAAAAGTGAGAGACTTATTAAGCAATGATATGTCTCCCAAACTCCATGAATCAAAAAGATATATCACAAATTGGAATACATATTTATAACTAGCTGAAGCATTCACTATTCTGATTTACTCCTCTTGGTATATGATATCCCTCTTCATACTGAATGCAATAACATTCTCCTAAAACACAGAGAAAACAATATGGTAGGAAACTCCACCTCTAAGTGATAGTGAACAAACTGCACTAAAATAAAAAAAAATTCTAATGATGACTTAGTTAATTACAATTACTTTTCTTTTCTCACCAAGTGCTTATTCCATAACATCACATACCAAGTAGCCTTATTCAAGCGCATTCTCCACTTATTCCTCTAGTTGTTCTCAAACTCAGAGTAAGCACACAATACCTTTGTGTATTAAACACTATAAAAAGCACAAAGTAAAGATAGTAAAATGTGAATAAACAACAAAAGGATACTGACCCACAATGACTTTTATTGAACTCTAGCACCTTGTTAAAAGCCTTCAAGGAGTAATAAAACAGAACCAGTATGTATTAAGGCTAAAAAGTCATTTGTCACATTCCACTTTAATAAAGCAACCAAACACCAAAAAAGATTTTTGATGACTTTTATTCTTCTTCTTCGTTCGGCTTTTCCCGGTTAGGGGTCGCCACAGCGGAACTCTGGTCCGCTAATGATTGGCAGTAGATTTTTTACGGTGCTGAGGTGCCAGCTCGATGCCCAACCTTCAATGAAGGCACGCCCTACATATGTCTTTCAAACACTACTTGACTGTGGGGAGGACATGCAGACTCCACACAAAAGGTGCTCCAGCCGAGAATGGAACTGGAGAACCTCTTGTTGTGAGGTGACAACGCTACCACTGCACTACTGAACATAATTATAAATGCATCAACTTTATTAAACATAACTTCATTTCAATAGAGGGTGAAAACATTAAATGATCATCTGTAAAGGCAGCCTACTACCAGAAACCCTTGGGAATAAACAACGTCCCTCATTTGCTCACTTATCCTCACCCTTTCAAGGCAGCATTCCACTGCTCACCTTCTGCCAACACTTCTTTTCCAAGCCAAACCACCAAGTCCAAATAGCATCCACTGACACTCTTCCACGACTCCAAAATCCTTCCACAAATTACCCACCAGATGGGGAACACAAGAGGGGCAAGCCCGTCCCTATTCTCTGCCCACCAGCCTAAAGGCTCTTTCCCTTCACTCCCTCCAAACCCTAACCAAACCCTCCAAAAACAACCCGATTTAAGTTAAATAAGTCAAGCCCAAAATCACTAAGATAATTCCATCTGCCCTGAACCACATAGGATCCCTATCAGCAAACTCAGTGTGCCGTACAGTACTCACCCCCCATCCCCCCATCTGTTTTGACAGTATAAAGTTTACAAATTTCCGCACCCTCTCAACTGCAGAAAACTTTCTAGCCTTCCCCCACACTAACTGAGGAATAATCTCTGACCACACCAAACATACCGATGGATAAAGCTTCCTTAAAGCCAAAAAGTCCGCACATATTTGATATACTTACTGCTGCTTCAGTATCATGCCCAAATCATTACCTGCTAAGTGCACCAACAAAATTTGAAACAACCCCAGTTAACTCTGTAACATCGTAAATACCTGCAGCAACTGATTCCACTTCAGCCCTCTAATGCCATGCCAGATGACCTTCCAACTGAATTGATGTAATCCCAAATCAATGCCATTAGACCTAACTGCAGCCTGCCTTGCTGCACAATACACGTAAGAGTGGCCCAAGATGATAATCCTTCTCCCTAAAAAAAAAAAATGGAATAAGAAACAACCACCCTCATCTAACATAATCCAAAAAAGCATTGGAAGACCAGTTCCCCACCCTTTTAATAACCTCGATCAAGCTACACCCCCTTTGCCAGATCTGATGCTCTACCCATACGAAAAGAATGAGTAGAAAATTTATCTCCCTCCAGGCCCATACTAAAAAGGCCCTTCTCATGACTAAATTCAACTGCCCCCCAGTTAACGCCCTGCATCCTACAGACCTGAAAATTAGATCATGTGATCACCCTTCTTGAATCACACACAATCTCCTTCCCCATGCAACCGGGCACATCAGCTCCTGCCTATCTTCCCCCAGAACTATTGTTGCCCCTTTCCCCACTTGATCAGACTTAGATTACCTTAACTTAATATGAGCTGCCCCTGGCACCAACATAACATCATTCCATACCAATGACCCCAACAACTCCAGCACCCAAAAATCCCCAAAGTACATCCAAACAGTCAGCATTCCCCATGCAACATAATCTTCTGAATCACCAAAAATCCTACCCAAAGCCTGCAACAATACCTTTAAAATTCTTCTCGTCAATGGCCATCACCTATCCATATTCTGGCCTTCCTTCCTGCCCCATCCTTTCAATACTTGACCATCTGTCCAGGATTTAGTAAAATCCTCCAGACTTGCCATCCAGGCAAACACCCATACTGCTGCCAAAACCACTCTCACCACCCTGCTCTAAGCCCTCATCACTGCTAAATATCACAACAGCAACTCTTCTGACCACACACATACCTCCTTTGGTAGCTGACTACCAAAGCTGCCAAAATCATGTAAAGCCCTACCGTAAGCTTTCCTGGTTGACACCACCCATGACTGCTGAACCAACCTGCCAATCACTGCTGACTAATCTGCCAAACTTCCTCTGGTACCACCATGGGGTCTCCTGCTGCCATTGCAGCTACCTGCCAAAATATAGAAAACTGAAAACAAGACAGGCTGTCAGCAATCTCATTCTTCACCCACAGGACATGTACCCCTGGAAAAGAAAAAATAATCAACAAGCTCTGCAGCACTAGTTTACACAATACCCTCAACAAACATTCAGATTTAGCCATCTTAGCTTGTAAAACTGTCACAACTGCAATATTGTCCAAGTTAAACACAGCCTTGCTACCCCTCAAACAATCCTGCCACACCACTGATACCACCCAGATTGGTCTAAGTTCCAGAAAAGAAACATTCCGCTTCCATTCCTCTGGCCACTGAGGTGGCCATGGCACTGCCTGGCCCACAAAGAATGCTCCCATACCCAGGCCCCTGGCTCCATCTGTAAACAGCTGCAACTCATCCTGACCAACCCAATCTGTCTGCCAAAACGTGACTCCATTAAACTGCTGTAAGAACTGTAGCCACAAGGTTAAGTCCTCACGTGTTAACTTACTGTCACCCAATAGTGCTTACCCTTACTCCCTTTCAAAAGAAATGCGACCAATCTGCAAAGCATTTGACCCAGATGCAGTGCCCTACAAGCAAAATTCAACAACCCCATCAGCTCCATAGCATCCCTCACCTGAACCTTATCCCTAGACTTCATCCATACTATTCTCTCTTGTACCCTAGGTACCTACCTATGAACCTATGAACATATGAACCTTCTCTCTCAGTGGGCAAAATAATCCTAGACCCACATCTACGCTCAACACCAAAAAGTCTAAAACCTTCACAGAGACCTCCAACTTATGAGTAGCCAACAGTACTCCTAACTCCTCACACATCCCCTAAAACTCACACAATGCCACAGCCACCCCCTCTTTCCCTTCACCCATTAGTAAGAAGTCATCTAAGTAATGTACTGCTCTTTGCTACTTCACCTGATGTTGTGATATCCAGTGTAAGGCTGAACTAAACTTCTCAAAAGTGGAACAGACCACTGCACATCCCATTGGCATAGCCATGTCAAAATAAAACTTATCACCCACTAGCATGCCCAACAAAAGCCAATCTTCCTTCCGCATCAATAAAAGGTGAAAGGCAGTCTCAATGTCCACCTTCACCAGCCAAGGGTCCTCAAAATTCCTAATGATGCAGACCGCATCATCCAATGAAGCATAAGTAATCCTAACCTCCACCCCTGGGATAAAGTCATTGACAGAATTCATTTCTGGATAAAATAAATGGTGTATCAAGTGGAACTCACCTGGTCTCTTTTTTTTGGAACCAAGCCCAAGGGGCCACCTTGAAATGGGTAAACGGAAGACAATCAAACAGGCCTGCGCACCTGATGCTCCTTCTCAACCAAAGACATCAAAATGTCTTCCCTCCCTTGCACTGACTTCAAATTCTTTCCCACCTTATCATCCCCTACCAAGCCCGACTTAATCGAAAACCCCCTTGTAAAGCCCTCACTCATTTCCCGGACCACTGCTGGCTGCAGATACTGCAACAGCAGATCCCACAGGACATTCAGTTTAATAGGTGAATGAGTCCTCTGGGCGTCCCCTTGTCTCCTGAAAGAACCCTCCCTGCTGGCCCCAAAAATTGGCCCTACGCCATAACTCTTGCAACCCCCCCCCCCGAAGGACCACCTAATCCTCTCTGCCTGGGGAAAGATGATGTCCGACCCCCAAATGGACTTTCACCCCTACTGCAGTGCACTGCTGAGTGCCCACCCATACACTTTGAACAAGCATGGGAGAATCTGCACTCTGTCCTAGCACATCTCCCCATGTTGAAAGCCCATCATAGTCTGACAACCCCTTCTATGACTTTATTACCTCTATTGCCCCCACCAAAACTGTCCATCATGGTGGACAGCCAGATATCAGGGTGTCTTACCTCCCATCGCATAGCCCTATTGACTGCCTTACTCTTGCAGAATTTCTGATCATATCAAAATGAAGAGTTACCTAGCAGTAACCTTTGCTCCTCCCGAATTGTCAGGAAATAAGGCAAAAACGGAAGGGCCAAAGTACTATCCTTTTCCAACCATACCACCATATAATATACAAACCTCAAAACCCAATTCTTCCACATTGTCTGCTGAAGCTTCCCCACATGCCTGTGACCTAGAGCAGCCAAGGCTGCCAGCAGGTCTTTCCTGTTTGCCGTCTCAGTTTCCAGCAGGCACTGAACACCATATGCATTGACTAACTTGAAAATGCCCACATACTCGCACTTCCAAATCTTTTCCTTCACTGTAAGAGGTATGTGGGGAGTCAAGAGGACTGCAGCACCCTCCTTTCCCAGTACCTGCATAGCCAACTAATCCCCTGGTCATGTCCCAAAGTCTGACCATACCTCCTCTAAACAGGGGTCAATCTCTTCCTCTAGTGATGAAAGACTACACTCCATGCTAAAATCCTGTCCCACCAAGGCCTTCAAACCTCCACTGCCATCCCTGGAATCCTGTGAAAACATAGCCAGTCCACTAATTCTGTCACACAATCTCTGGCCACCCCTCTCTGCTACATCAACTTCAGGGACGGTAGGATCATTACCTGTCGGAGCAGCAAGCGTTGCTGCAGGTGTCATGACATCTGTTGACTTCTCCTCAGCTGGCTGCATCTGGTGTGCTCTCTTGCCTCTGGTTTCTTGTTTTCCCTTCACCATTTGTGGTCTTTTCTGAGTGTTGAGGTCCTGTGTGCTGGTCGTCTCAGTGTCCCTATTCGGCATCTCCTGGAACAAGTCCTTTGCTTGGGCTATGATGCAGCCCACCTTTGCTGCGATGCCTGGATATCTACCATGTTGAACCCTGGAACCTGAAATGACAGAGGAACTGTAAGCTCAACAATAGAGAGAGAAAAACACACACACACACTATTAGACTATACTGAAATTGCCCTACACTAATCCTGCACCCCTGGGGCCTCCTGTCCTGCTAGTAGCTCCAACCCATGCAGAGCCACATGCATATCTTTTTTTTTTTGTTTGGAAACCTCCCACCTTTACCTGCCATGTCCTTGCTGAAAAAATGTGCGTAGCCCTGCCAAGTATTGAACCAGGACCTGGTCAGTCCTGCGAAGGCTGTCAGCCTAGCTAGATAGAATTTTGTAGATAATTCTATGTCATTTGTAAATATTGATACAATCCACAGGCTTGGTTTACAAATGTAAAGAGAACTATATGTTATGATTAAACTATATGTTGTACTGAGGTTCAAAAATGTAACCACAGTGTACTCTACTTGAAGAAAGCTAGTAAGTCAAGCATTGTATGACTGTTTGATGTCAAGCTCAGAGACAGGATGTCTGGGCCTGAAAATTTTTACTATTGTCTTGATTTAAGAGATAATTACTAATGTTTTACATGTATAATGTCTTTTGTTGTGGCTTCCTGGCCAGGTGCAGTTTACTAAGAAATGTAAATTTTGAGTTTATATTAGCCTGGGAACAAGAGAAGTGTCAATAATGATGAAATGTGAAATGACTCAGCAGTACTGTGTTATCAATTTAAGACTTTCTCAAATAGAGAGAATTAAGCATTTTGGATTTTGTCTGAATACATCAGCTCACCAGCACTCTGACTTTTCTCTGTAAGTCAGATATTTATTTGGAACAGTGATTTCTCTTAGAGATAGATATAAATATCCAGATTAGTCTAGCTGTTTTCTGTATTTATGTCTGACTATTCGACAGTATTATTTTTAAGCATTTTCTTGTGATTTCTGAACTCTGTAATTTCATTGTGTTGAAGTGATGAGTATTGTTTTGTGTTTTTATTGTTTGTTATTGAATGTTTTTAGACCTTTCAACTGTGGCTGTTTTGTGTAGAGATAATTTAAGCTCTTAGAGTACATTGCATGTATTCGGTGATACTGTCCAAGCCACTCCAATAGCTTTAGCCCTGGGTCACCCTTAAAATTTGGATAACAGTAATATTGCACAGTGAAATTGGTCACCCTTTAGGAAGAACCTTATAGTGGCTGATATTAGTGGTTGGTGGCAGTGATTTCTACCTTATAGCAGAGAAGGGGGCATAGCTGGAGAACCTGTGCCAGCCTTCCCCAGGAGTGTCTGTGTGTTGTATATAACTCATATCTCAAAGTGTGTGTGTGTATGTGTCAGCTACTTTGGGCAGGGACATGAGGCACTGGCTGGACAGAGAGGGTGCTGGAGGTTTTGGCTTGAACAGTAGTTTGAGATCTGTACCTTATAGCTGTGCTAGTGGGGAGTCTTATTGGGGATCAGGAGAGAAAGGGAGAAACCAGCCCCAGACTGACTGTGATCACTGTGTGCTCTTGAGGGAAATTGTACTTTACTATGTGTGTACTTGTTATCCTTCCCAAGATGTACGTCCCTCACTAGTGCTAGTGGTGAGGATTGGGTGTCCTTGATTGCTGGGCCAGTGCACAGGCATCACATATTAATTATTTGGCAGCGGTGGGATATCCACATCAAATATTAATTGGTTGATAGTGGTGAGTTAGCCACATCACGTATTAATTGGCTTGTAGTGGTGTGGATAGTGAATTCCTGTAGCTTGTGTACAGTGATCACTGAAGGTGATTTTGTACTCTAAATCAGCCACACAGTGAATATTCAGAGTTCAGATCACAATTGTTTTATTCCTTTTGTTAGGGAGAGCAGGCAAGCATGTCAGCAAAGGAGTACAGTAAGCTGCCAAGGAGTCAGTTGGCTGAGATGTGCCAGGCTAAATGAATGGTGCATGGAAACTTGACTAAAGCAGACATGATTGTAGCTTTGGTCACAACTGCATCAGATAATAGCAACCAGGAGGATGATCAGACTGGCCATGGAGATGTACAACACCCAGAGAATGGATAGCTCAACCTTTCTTCAGAGGACTTAAAAATCCATCTGGAGCTAAAGATACTTGAGTTGGAGGCCAAGCATTTGGAAACAAAAGCAGCAGAGAGACTGAGATGTCTATAGGCTGAGGAGAATGAGAAACTGCTACACCTGGAAGCTGAGGAGAAGGAAAGGTAAAGGCAGCAAGAAAAGGAAATGCTGACTCTTCACCAGAGTAATGGAGGTAATGGGGAAGGGAGTAACTGGACTCCAGAAGCACAAAAGGTCAGTACATTTCTTCCACAGTTTACAGAGGGGGGATAATTTTGATAGTTTCATTCATATGTTTGAGAGGATATGTAAACAGTATGATGTTGACCAAAGACTCTGGGTACAGTTCCTTACCCCCTTACTCCATGGTAAAGCTGTCACTGTGTTGTCTAAGATATCTGATTGTGAATTTTATAATTATACTGCTGTTATGAATTGTTTGCTAGAATTTGTTAAACTAATGCCTGAGGCTTATAGAAAAGATTTTGTGAGCATAGATGCAAGGCAGATGAAAATGTGTGTGAATATGTTGCTGAACTAAGCACTCAGTTTCATAGGTGGGTGAGTGGATGTCAGGTCACCACTTTTGAAGGGCTGGCAGACATTTTGGTGAGGGAACAAGCCCTTAGCACTTTGCCTAAGGACATGAGGATCTGGTTAGCTGATAGCCAAGGTGCTACTTCGGATGAGTTGGAGAAGAAGGGAGACCTATTCCTAGCAAGCAGGGCATCACTGCACAGTAAAGGGACACCTAGTGCTGCTCATGGGTCTAAAGGAACCCATGGTGGTGAGCCCAGACTGCCCTAACAGAATCTGACAGTAGCAGGGGAAGCCACTAGTCCAGGGACACATCCGGGACCTAGGGATAAATGTTTGAATGCAACCAGTGGGGCCATGTAGCACAGATATCTCCATGGAAGCAAATTGGGGAACAAAAGGTGGGAGAGCCAGTAAGTGGTAAAGACAAAATGCCAATAGTAGGCTGTCTTGCAACAACAGGGGTACCAAACTACCATCTTGCAGATGTCCTTATAGGGAAGGATTTTGATGAGGAAGTACAATGTGTTAATGCAGTTATATGCAGTCAGGCTTGGAGGTAAGCATGTGGGTCTGGTAGCCTGGGCGAGACCCAGTCAGACCTCATGCTTGCAGCCAGGATTGGTGAGGTGATTACTTCAGGAAGGGAGCTACTCTATAACAGTGAGACTGAAGGTGAGCCACAGCTGCTTGTGGGTACTAATGGTCCCTTAGACAGAGTGACTGGAAAGGTAGAGGTGAGTAGTAGCACCCAGGCTGACAGTGAGGCACCGCTGTCAGAGGATGCCAGATTTCCTGTGGAAGGGGAGCTGGGAAGGGTTACAAAGAGAGAGTTGAGACAGGTTGAGCTCTCAGACCCTACATTACAAGGCCTGAGGCAGGTAGCTAGTTAGGCACCTGATTCTCAAGGGAAGGGGGAATCTGTATACTGGGACAAAGGGTTACTGTATAGAGAGTGGACCCCTGAGGAAGGGCTAGAAGTTGAGAGAATATGGCAGTTGTTAGTGCATAGTGCCTACCCTTTGGCGTGTCTAGGCATAGCCCATGATATTCCCTTTGCAGGTCATATGGGCATAAAATGTACAAAGAGCTGTATTATGCAGAACTTCTATTGGCCTGGAATTTCCAGAGATGTAACAGGTTATTGTTGAACCTGTGAGCAGTGCCAAAAGATAAGCAAGGCAGGAGACAAGATGAGCGCTCCTTTGATGCCTTTGCCTGTGATTGAGGAGCCATTTCAGATTAGCTATGGATATTGGTGGGGCCTCTGAGTACCCCAAGTTCTACAGGGTAAAAGTATATCCTAGTGGTAGTAGATTATGCTACACGATACCTTGAGGCAGTAGCTTTGTCCTCCATTGAGGCAGAAAAGGTGGCAAATGTTTTGTTAGAGATTTTCAGCAGGGTAGGTTTCCCAAAAGAAATGCTGACTGACAGAGGTGCCAATTTCATGTCCAACCTGCTGACTTGTCTGTGGAAGTACTGCGGGGTGAAGCACCTAGAGTCTATCCCATATCATCCGCAGACTAATGGTCTTGTTGAGAGTTTAAACTCTACAATCAAGTCCATGATATGAGTATTTGCAGACCAGTCTAAGAGGGAGTGGGACAAATATTTCCCCATCTGTTGTTTGCTTACAGAGAGTTCCCACAGGAATCCATGGGTTTTTCACCCTTTGAGTTGTATGGGCATAGGGTGAGCCGACCTCTAGATTTAATTTGAGATGAGTGGGAAGGTGAGTGTGAATCTCACAAGGAGTCTGCTGTGGCATATATCCTAAACCTCAGGATAAGGCTCAGGGAACTCATGGGCTTGGCCCAGGAGAACCTGGCAGAAGCCCAACAGCAGAAAAGGTCTGGTATGACAGGAATGCTTGAGCTAGAGATTATGCTGTAGGGCAGCAGGTAATGGTTCTCATTCCTGCCAGACACAACAAGCTGCAAGCAGCCTGGGAGGGTCCCTACAAGGTGGTAAGGAAGGTCAAAGATCTCATCTGCATGGTAGAACTGCTAGGCAGGAGGCAGGGGCACAAACTGTACCATGTTAACATGATGAAACCTTACCATGATAAAGAGGCTCTTGTGATGAGTATTTGCAGTAGATTGCAGGAGGAGTCTGAGGGAGATCTGCTGACTGAACTCCTCAGTGAGGCTCAGACTGACACCTCAGTGGAAGGGATAGCAATGTTCCAGCAGCTATCTTCTACCCAGGTTCAAGAAATCTGAGCAGTTTTACAGGAGTTTGGGGACATGTTCACTGGGAAACCAGGTTGCACCCACCTGGTGCAGCACCAGGTAAATACTGGACCCCAAAGGGCTATTAGTCAGGCCCCTTATAGGGTGCCTGAGAGAGTCAAACAGACTCTGAGGGAGGAGATACAGGAAATGTTGGAACTAGGGGTAATTCAAGAGACCAACAGTCCCTGGGCCTCCCCAGTGGTGCTGGTGCCAAAGAAGGATGGCAGCACCAGATTCTGTGTGGACTACAGGAAATTAAATAGCCACACAGAGTCAGATGCTTACCCCATGCCTAGGATAAACGAGGCCCTAAAGCAGCTGGATGAGGCTAAGTATCTTAACACCATTGATCTTACCAGGGGATACTGGCAGGTGCCCTTAACTCTCAGTAATAGAGAGAGGTCAGCCTTTGTGACTCCTTTTGGCTTGTATGAGTTCATAAAGATGCCCTTTGGGATGAAAAATGCCCTAGTGACTTTTCAGAGGCTGGTAGATCATATCCTAGCAGGAGCAGGAGGGTTTGCCTTTGCTTACCTAGATGATATTTCCATCTACAGCCATTCCTAGCAAGAGCACCTTCAACATGTCAGGGAGGTGCTGGGAAGACTACAGAGGGCAGGGTTGACCATTAAGCCAAGCAAATGTCAGATGAGTATGGCAGAGGTCTCCTACCTGGGACATAGAGTGGGGAGTGGTAAGATCAGGCCAGAACCTGCCAAAGTGGAAGCCATTCGGGCATGGCCTGCACCTGTTACCAAAAAGCAGGTGAGGGCATTCCTAGGGAAGGTAGAGTACTACAGAAAGTGCATCCCCAGTTATAGTACCATAGCTGCTACCCTCACAGACCTGATAAGGAAAAACAGGCCAGATAAGGTAGTGTGGACCACAGCATGTGATCAGGCATTCCAGAGGCTTAAAGAAGCTTTAGGAGGACCTCCTGTCTTAGCCAGTCCAGATTACAGCAAAGAAGTTGTGTAAGTGGATGCTTCAAACTATAGGTTGAGGGCTGTACTTAGCCAGATTTCTTCAGAGGGAGAAATGACCCAGTGGTTTATTTCAGTCATAGGCTCCAAGCCAGGGAGGAATGCTATGCAGCTGTAGCAAAGGAATGTCTAGCCATAGTGTGGGCACTGCAGAAACTTCAACCTTATCTGTATGGAAGAAGATTCACTGTAGTGATAGATCACAGTCCCATAACATGGTTGCACTGAGTCACACAGCAAAATGCTAAGTTGCTAAGATGGAGTCTAGGGTTGCAAGCATATGATATATCAGTACAGCACTACAGTGGGGTTAGCAACGGCAATGCAGATGGGATCTCAAGACAGGGAATGGGGTAAGGTATACCCAGATAGACCCAAACCTCTCAAGCAACGTTTCTCAAGGGTCACTTAGAAAACTAGCTTAAGTTCTCTGGGTGGGGGGGGATATGTGAAGGATGCCAGCCTTGCTAGATAGAATTTTGTAGATAATTTTTTGTCATTTCTAAATATTAATATAATCCACAGGCTTGGTTTACAAATGTAAAGAGACCTATATGTTATGATTAAACTATATGTTGTACTGAGCTTCAAAAATGTAAACACAGTGCACTTTGCTAGAAGAAAGCTGATAATTTAAGCATTGTATGACTGTTTGATGTCAAGCTCAGAGACAGGATGTCTGGGCCAGGAAATTATTTCTATTGTCTTGATTTAAGACATAATTAATAAGGTTTTACATGCATAATGTCTTTTATTGCTGTGGCATCCTGGCCAGGTGCAGCTTACTACGAAATGCAAATTTTGAGTTTCTGTTAGCCTGGGAACAAGAAAAGTGTCAATAATGATGTAATGTGAAATGACTCAGCAGTACTGTCTTATCAATTTAAGACTTTCTCAGAGAGAAAGCGAATTAAGCATTTTGGATTTTGTCTGAAGACATCAACTCAACAAGACTCTGCCTTTGGCCTGTAATTAAGATATTTATTTAGAACAATGATTTCTCTTAGAGATAGATAGAAATAGCCGGATTAGTCTAGCTGTTTTCTATATTTGTGTCAGGCCATTCTACAGTATTATTTTAAAGCATTTTCCTGTGATTTCTGAACTCTGTAATGTCCTTGTGTTGAAGTAATGAGTATTGTTTTGTGTTTGTATTGTTTGTTATTGAATGTTTTTAGACCTTTTGACAGTAGCTGTTTTGTGCAGAGATTATTTAAGCTCTTAGAGTGCATTGCATGTATTCAGTGATACTGTCCAAGCCACTCCAATAGCTTTAGCCCTGGGTCACACTTCTTATTTGGATAAAAGTAATATTGTATAGTGAACTTGGTCACCTTTTGGGAAGGGCTTTATAGTGGCTGAGGTTAGTGGTTGTTGGCAGTGATTTCTACCTTATAGTCTAGAGAGAAGATGGCATAGCTGGAGAACCTGTGCCAGCCTTCCCCATTAGTGTCTGTGTGCTGTATATAACTCATATCACAAAGTGTGTGTGTGTGTGTGTGTGTGTGTGTGTGTGTGTGTGTGTGTGTGTGTGTGTGTGTGTGTGTGTGTGTGTGTGTGTGTGTGTGTGTCAGTTACTTGAGCAGGGTCACAAGGCACTGGCTGGACAGAGAGGGTGCTAGTGGCTTAACCACTAGGCTGAGAACTGTACCATATAGCTGTGCCAGTGGGGAGTCTTATTGGGGATCTGGAGAGAAAGGGAGAAACCAGCCCCAGACTGACTGTGATCTCTGTGTGCTCTTGAGGGAAATTGTACTTTATTGTGTATGCACTTGTTATCCTTCCCAATGTGTACACCCCTCACTGGTGCTAGTGGTGAGGATTGGGGCTCCTTGATTGCTGGGCCAGGGCATGGGTGTCACAAGGCCATCAACACACAGAACACTCTCAACCAGACAAGCCCTGCCAAGTGTCGAACCCAGAACCCTAAACTGCAGAGCAACACACCAATCTGCCACTTTAACCCAGAATAAACCTCTGAAGTGCCCTTCCTTGTGTTCCCTGGCCTGATTGCCCGATTGATAAAATAGTTGATTTCTGATATTACTCAGAAGTCTACCTCATATTGTGCGATGGTGCATACTGAGCAATGGTGCAACAGTTATACCTTTTGTCATGGACAAAATTGCCTCCTTGCCATCAAGCATGACACACCAGGTACCTGGTTACCCCACATCATGGTTACTCTCTTTCTTTTTTTTTTTTATATTAATTAATACTGCGGTGCCCTGAAGGTGTTCCTCAGACTCCAACACCCTGCACCGTGTTTACTTTTTCCATTTTCTTTCTTTCTTTTTTTTTATAATTGATATTGCCTCCCACCAGAGACCCTCCTCCAGTGGAGCACAGTGGAGCCCGACCACAAGGCACCTCACTCACTACACCCCTCTCTCGTGAACTGCAACTCATTTTTTTTTTTTAATTTATTTCACCCAGGCTGAGGCAGCACAGGAGCTATCACACATGTGTGGCCACACCATTACCGGCCCGTGACAAGCCCATGAAAACCATTGCGGCATCCCTGCTCAGCCCACTGCCACCAACAAACCTCAAGCAAGCCACATGGTGTGTGTGTGTGTGTGTGTCAAGCCAGGGCCAACCACCCTACTAGTCAAAGGAAAAAATATATATAAGGTCGTGTACCAACACAACGGAACATCCTGGGTCTGACCAATACCACGGAAATGTGGACACCACGAACTCCACTACCATGAGCAGAAAAGCCTACACCGGATTGGCTGACCATCAACCACCTCAATCACAAACACCAATACGAGAACTGAAATCAAAGCTCCTGCGGAGAGGATGAATCAACCAAGGCAAACACAGTAACCAGCAAACATACCTCAACAGACACAGCCCTGGTAAGTGCAGCTAGTAACATTTTATTTTCAGAACTGTGAAAGGTGCTCCCCCCATGAAGAGTACCCTAAGCCAACAAGATCAACTACTCAAGCTCCACGGCCTCCCAAAAGAGTGTTCAGCAGTTCACAAGTTATCAGAACAATAAAAAATATGAAGCAATAGAGACCCCTTTCTGCCCAGTTTTTGGTACTGTCATATGCAGCCCTGACCCACACAGTTACTAAACCCTATGTCACAGCCATGCTATAACCTCCTTAAACGGCAACCGCCTTTCCCTCAAGAAGAAGAAGAAGTAAGAAGAAAAAAAAACATATATATATATATATATATATATATATATATATATATATATATATATATATACACAGATACATACATTATTCATCCTCTACCCAGGGACTGTACTCACCTTACGTTCACTATAATCACCCAAGGCCTACCTTACCACCACCTCAGGTCATCTGGGACGTGATCCTGTTGCAACAAAATCACGCCAACATGTGGATCTCAACAGTCAATTCCCCACCTCAAAAGTCCTAAAGACCCTCCCCATCCTTACCTCACTTCCTCCCATCACCCTACACTACTTAACCCTTTCTTGCCTACTCCTCTTCTAACTTATTTAGCTAAACATCCTAACTACCTCCCTTCCTTTAATCACCCATATCGACCCCCCCAAAGATGTCCCATGACAAATTTGTCTGTTCCAAACTTCATTTCACACTACATGTTGACTTTATTCTGTCAAACACATCGCTCTTACTCTTCTAAACTCAACAAATGACACAACATACATAATTATCTCAATGAAAATAAAATTGTAGTGTCAGTCTTTGCCAAAAGTCGTTGTTAGTATTAGGAGTAGTTTAATGGAGTATGGCTTAGCCTTCAGTGCCACTGACAACAAACCAGCCTTCATCTTATTAAATTAAGATGCAGACAAACATACAATGGCTAAATAAGAACTCCACCACAAGCCCATCCTACATTAACTTACTCCCCTAACAACTTATTTCTAATCCCCTTCAATATAACCTTCAGAGTCTAATCCATCAGCCATTTGACCCATGTAGAAAGAAACCCCCATACTTAGAAAAGGTATCACAAATAATGCATAACAGCCACTCATATGTCTCTGCTCAATAGTACCTAGAAAAGTGACCTAATGTTTTAAGTAATAAATTCAAAAGTTAATAAAATTTAGATTAGTAAGAAATCAAATGAGAAAATCTCAGTTGAAAATGAAAGGTTAGAGCAAATCAGTCAACACTTTCATTTCAGATAATACCGTGCTAACATACCTCTTTTGAAGTCCTTCTTCATTGCCCTCCATAACCTTCTTTAATTTCTGTCCTTTAATCTGTAGCCTTTTTACTGCCTTTGTTGATTTCTGGTCTATACTATTGTAAGGCTATCTCACCAGTCATACTTTATTTCACTGCTGCAACCCCATACAATCTGCTTTGCTGTCTGAATTTCGTTTTGCTTCATATGTATTGAAAATGAATTGTGCTGTAGCATATGACACTATTTTCTAGTAGTTCTCTGTCCCCCTGTACCTGGTCTACCGTGCCTACTGTAGCAAATAATCCTGCTTTCATAGTGTTTTCATGCATAAACTGGGAAAATTCAGATGATATGTAAATTATTTTGTCATTTTATTTTACCATAATTATGCTCACAGTATGTAAAGTGTTTTTTTTATTATTCTAAAGTATGTAGTGTTTATTTTAGTTACTTCAGTGGAACTTTATGTATTTCATTTAATACACTTACGTTTATAGTTCTTGTATACATAGTGTAGGTATGTTTTCTGTAGTTTGCAACATACTTCATTAAATAGACACAGAATGCACTTGGTCTGCACAGGGGTCTTTAGTCAGCCACTGAATTGAAAAAATTGGACAAGAAATCAATTAATAACTTAATGCAGTTAAATCCATGTAAAATATAAAATCAAAATAAAAAAAGAAAAAGAAAAAAAAAATTCCACTTGTCAAGGTAAATGATAAATATAATAAATTAACGCTAGAATCATCATGGTTTATGTGTTACAAATAAATACTATTGCTCATTTTTTATAATTCAACTGTAATTATACAAAATTCTCATCAATGCATTCTTCGGTTGGCTGTCACTACACAGAACAATATTGAAACTACTTTGGGGAGCGGGGACTCAGGTTAGAAAGTAGGAATGCTTGCCATTTACTAAATTTATACATTAACTATTTATGTTGCCTCATAATGCCTACTTGACTTTTTATAAACTGGTTGCTGAGGATAAAACTGATTCACCAAATTTCTCCATATGTGAGGGTTACACTGCTGCAGATACTTTACATACTTTTTTGGTTTTGTAAAATTGGTGCTAGTGATTCATAAAACTGGGGACCTTTACAGCCATTTGAGCACCTGCTAACTAGTGGCCAGGGGCTTGAGTGACTGTTTCCCCATCTGCCCACCTGGCCAATTAGTGGTTTGAACTCAAACATGAGTTCAGAAACACAGCTGTTGCAAAGGTCAGATGCCATCACGGTCTCATCTTGGAACTGGTAAGAGTGGAAATGAAAAGGAAAGGGGAGCGTTAGGATTAGGGAGGACAGGGGAAATTTAAGTTTAGGGAGCTACTCACAGTTAGCAGAGGGTTAGAATTAAGAAGGACATGGCGCAAAAATTTCATATTTCCATACCGGATCGGTCAAGACCCGGGTTAACAACGTCCGCCACCAGTACTGTTAGCCAACAGGGTGCTGGCGGAAATTGGGCTACTGTTGGCCGAAGGAGAAGAGGAGGGTGAAGGCATCCCAGAAGGCAGGAAGAGAGGAGATAGGTTAGGAGTGTAGCAGTGAGGGTAGGAACTTTGAATGTTGGCAGTATGACTGGTATAGGAAGAGTGCTAGCTGATATGATGGAGAGAAGGAAGGTTGATATATTGTGCGTGCAAGAGACCAGATGGAAGGGGAGTAAGGCCAGGTGTTTAGGAAACGGGTTCAAATTGTTCTATCATGGTGTGGATGGCAGGAGAAATGGAGTAGGGGTTATACTAAAGGAACAATATGCCAAGAGTGTTTTAGATGTGAAGAGAGTGTCTGACAGAGTGATGTTTATGAAGCTCGAACTTGATGGTGTGATGATGAATGTTGTTAGTGCATATGCTCCACAAGTTGGGTGTGCAAGAGATGAGAAAGAGAAATTTTGGAGTGAGTTGGATGAAGTTGTGGTGAGTGTACTCAAGGGTGAGAAACTAGTGATTGGAGTGGACTTTAATGGGCATGTTGGTGAAGTGAACAGAGGGGATGAGGAAGTGATGGGTAGGTATGGTGTTAAGGAGAGGAATGCAGAAGGTCAGATGATTGTGGATTTTGCGAAAAGGATGGACATGGATGTGGTGAATACGTATTTTAAGAAGAGGGAGAAGCATAGGGTGACGTACAAGAGTGGAGGAAGATGCACACAGGTGGATTATATCCTGTGTAGGAGGGCCAGTCTGAAGGAGATTGGAGACTGTAAAGTGGTGGCAGGGGAAAGTGTAGTTAAACAGCACAGAATGGTGGTCTGTAGGATGATGTTGGTGATCAAGAAGAGGAGGAGGAGTGTGAAAGCAGTGCCAAGGATTAAATGGTGGAAGTTAAAAAAGGGTGATTGTGAAGTGGAGTTTAGGGAAGAGTTAAGACAGGCACTGGGGGGCAGTGGAGAGTTACCGAATAGCTGGGTAACTACAGCAGAACTAGTAAGGGAGACTGCTAGAAAGGTGCTTGGTGTGACATCTGGACAGAGGAAGGAGGACAAGGAGACCTGGTGGTGGAATGAGGAAGTACAGGAGAGTATACAGAGGAAGTGGCTGGCGAAGAAAAAGTGGGATTGTCAAAGAGATGAAGAAAGTAGACATGAGTATAAGGAGATGAGGCACATGGCAAAGAGGGAGGTGGCGAAAGCTAAGGATAAGGCATATGGAGAGTTGTATTAGAGATTGGACACTAAAGAAGGAGAAAAAGACCTGTACCAATTGGCTAGACAGAAGGACAGAGCTGGGAAAGATGTGCAGCAAGTAAGGGTGATAAAGGATAGTGAGGGAAAGGTACTCACAAGAGAGGAGAGTGTGTTGAGTAGATGGAAAGAGTATTTTGAGAGGCTGATGAATGAAGAGAATGAGAGAGAGAGAAGGTTGGATGATGTGAGGATAGTGAATCAGGAAGTGAAACAGATTAGCAAGGAGGAAGTAAGGACAGCTATGAAGAGGATGAAGAATGGAAAGGCTGTTGGCCCAGATGACATCTCAATGGAAGCATGGAGGTGCTTAGGAGAAATGGCAGTGGAATTTTTGACTAGATTGTTTAATGAAATTTTGGAAAGTCAGAGGATGCCTGAGGAGTGGAGAAAAAGTGTTTTGGTACCTATCTTTAAGAATAAGGGTGATGTGCAGAGCTGCAGTAACTACAGAGGGATAAAATTGATCAGTCACAGCTTGAAGTTATGGGAGAGAGTAGTAGAAGCTAGGTTAAGAAGGGAGGTGATGATTAGTGATCAGCAGTATGGTTTCATGCCAGGAAAGAGCACTACAGATGCAATGTTTGCTCTGAGAGTTTTATTGGAGAAATACAGAGAAGGTCAGAAGGAGTTGCATTGTGTCTTTGTAGACTTGGAGAAAGCATATGACAGGGTGCCTAGAGAAGAGTTGTGGTATTGTATGAGGAAGTCGAGAGTGTCAGAGAAGTATGTAAGAGTGGTACAGGATATGTACGAGGGTAGTGTGACAGTGGTGAGGACTGCAGTGGGAGTGACAGATCCGTTTAAGGTGGAGGTGGGATTACATCAAGGATCAGCTCTGAGTCCTTTCTTATTTGCAGTGGTGATGGACAGGTTGACAAATGAGATCAGACAGGAGGCCCCGTAGACTATGATGTTTGCAGATGACATTGTGATCTGTAGTGAGAGTAGGAATCAGGTTGAAGAGACTCTGGAGAGGTGGAGATATGCTCTAGAGTGCAGAGGAATGAAGGTCAGCAGGGCTAAGACAGAATATATGTCTGTAAATGAGAGGGAGGGTAGAGAAATGGTGCGGATGCAGGGAGTAGAGTTGGTAAAGGTGGACGAGTTTAAGTACTTGGGATCAACAGTTCAGAGTAATGGTGAATGTGGAAGAGAGGTGAAGAAGAGAGTACAGGCAGGGTGGAATGGGTGGAGATGAGTGTCAGGAGTGATTTGTGACAGATGGGTACCAGTAAGAGTGAAAGAGAAGGTCTACCAAGACAGTAGTGAGACTAGCTATGTTATATGGGTTGGAGACAGTGGCAGTGACAAAAAGGCAGGAGTCAGAGCTGGATGTGGCAGAGTTAAAGATGTTAAGATTTGCACTCGGTGTGACTAGGATGGATAGGATTAGGAATCAGTATATTAGAGGGTCAGCTCATGTTGGACAGTTTGGACACAAAACAAGAGAGACGAGATTGCGTTGGTTTGGACATGTGCTGAGGAGGAATGATGGGTATATTGGGAAAAAGATGCTAAGGATGGAGCTGCCAGGTAAGAGGAAAAGAGGAAGGTCTAAGATAAGGTTTATGGATGCAGTGAGAGAGGACATGCAGGCGGTTGGTGTGACAGAGCAAGATGCAGAGGATAGGAAGAAATGGAAAGAGATGATCTGCTGTGGCGACCCCTAATGGGAAAAGCCGAAAGATGATGATGATGATGATGATGGGGATTTTAGGTTTAGGGAGTGATCAGGAGTTAGGCTAAGGGTTAGGGAAGGTGGGAATTTTAGGTTTAGGGAATGACTGAGAGTTAGCACAGAGTTAGGGTTAGGAAGGAGAGTTAGACTTTAGGCTTGGGGAGTTACTGGGAGTTAGTACAGGGCAAGGCTTAAGGAAATGAGAGAAATTTTAGGTTCAGGGAGTTACCAGGAGTGAGAGGGATTTTAGGTTTATGGAATGAATGGGACTTAGTGCAGGATTAACAATAGTGTTCAGGGGATTTTAAGGTTAAGAACTGATTGGACATTTAGGCTTAGGGTTAGGGAGGGGAGGGGAATTTTAGGCTTAGCAAGTGAGTGAATAGGATAGGGGATTAGGATTAGGGGGTGGAGGGGAATTTTAGGCTTATAAAGGTCTCAGAAATTTCAAGCTAATGGTATATGAGCTTATGTAGCAGACCTGAAAAATTGTTTGACTTATATGCTTAGACTTGTTTACAATCTTGAAGAACTTAAGGTAATAAATGATAAACTGAAATGGTATAAACATCTTATTGATACACTTATTAGAAATATCACTGCATTAAAGGATATGTAGATATTTATTATAATCTCTTGAAGTTTAGGATATTACACTTAAAAACAGCATTTACATGTCAAGACTTCCCTCTTCTCATTCAGCTTTACATCAAAATTCTTCCAGCTTAGCTAAACATTTCCTTATTTATGATCTTAGCTGAACATTATTTGCATTTCCAAACAAAGATTTTAATCTGTGTTGATCCTAACAGTTTGGTATTTAGAAGGATCTGGATGCAGCTTCACAACTGTGCCTTCTTGTATATGCTTTCTGTTGTTCCAAAGTTCAAAATGCACATGTGATAATTGCTCTTTGTCTTTACAATTTTACCTATGGCCATCATGTTCAGAATGGATTAGGATAAAGCCTGATCTTTAGATGTGTCTTCAGGTTTCAGCACCAATATTGTGCTGAATGTTGTTAATGTGGCTTCTGTACTTGAAGTTGTTTCTATTTTTCGGTTATAAAGGAAAAAGAAAAGTGCTTGAATAAACTATATTTATTAAAAACAATGGCCAAAACAATTAGTGTACACACTGAGATGCTTCTTTACTGGAAAATGGGGTTCACTGTCAGATCATGTAACTTTCTGACACCTTATCATTAACATTTTTAAAGGAATATTGTCCTTTTTCATGTATCAGTATAAGTGATGGAGTCAAAACTCCTGATATTCATAATTAATTAGCCCATGGGTCACTTGTCAGCAGTACAAATATATACGCACACACACACACACACACACACACACACACACACACACACACACACACACACACACACACACACACACACACACACACACACACACACACTTTCTGTCTCTCTCTCTGAAACCAGTGGGCAATTTGGAGTAACTCCACTCCACTTATGGCTAATCTTTTGGATGAAGAAGGAAACCAAAGCATCCAACAACAGCTCATACTGACATTAACAGAACATGTGGATTTCACATAAAATGCACCACAGGCAGAAACCATACTGGAGTAACAAGTGCTGCAAGGGAGCAACACTAACCACTGAGTCACTGTGCCATCCTCCAGCAAACACTAAAGCACAAATGTTTGTAGCAATGTGGGGAATATTTGATGGGCAGCTCCCTCTTGGGTGTATACTTTTAAAATACAAGTGATCAATACGAAATTTGGGAAGAGGAAATTTGCAGTGAGGCACAAGTGAATGTATTTTTCTAAGGAGTGTCGAAGAGTAATATGGTTAGGAAAGTCTTGAATAACAAAAAGAGAAGTACATCATATCTTCTGGAAGCATTCGGTTATACAATGAAATATAAGTTCTCTGAATGTCACAGTGATCCCCTGTTGGAATACAGAAAAGTCCTTAATGATCCCCAAGTCAACAAAAACATGCTCTGCCCCTCCTAATATGAAAAATAAAGAGCTACAAACTCATAAACACATAGACACATGAAATGTAAGGTTTGGCTTAGTACATTATACTTTTTAATCAGTTTTAATCTGATGCATGTATTCATTGACTATATTCTTTTTTAGCGTGATCCCACATAAAACAATGTCGGGGATTTTAGTCTCATCATCTGGAAAGTGCTGAGAGAGGGGAATAAGGGCATTTCAGCAGAGCAGGATTTAGTGTGCTATCATATAGCATGTTATGACATTGTAGGATTATATACTAACACATACTTCAGGTATCAGAGAGTTATACACACAGTGCAGCACAGAATGGAATGATAGGGCAGGATGCATTTGCAGAAAGTTTTGTATGATTGAATTGATTCAATTAAAAGAAAATTTCTGAATTACAAGCCACTTAAAACTATTCATTGACTATGCTCAGACAGAAGAGAGTTACAGATATATGCAAGCAGCAAAAATCATCTCACCTCATGCTCTGGAGAGTTTAATTCTTAACATAAATAATTAACTTCAGGCTAACAGCAACTGCTGTGAAAAAATACATAGCTTAGCCTAATATACTTTCAATAAATTGACCTGATCAGTTACATTTCAATGCAATATGCTACACTGTAAATTTCCAAACATATGTCTGCATCAGACATATCTTTCTTGTTTTCTGGAGTGGATATGTGAACTTAAATGTGGAAATATACACATAAATTTATTTATTTGTTTGTTTGTTTATTTATTTTACAGAATCTCTAACTTGTTTTTAACACCTTCATTGAATTATCACATAAGACATAGGCAAACATGCATTTATATAAAAGAAAGCAAACCATATTAACATATCCCCACTTACATGCATTATAAATCACATTTATTTTTTCATCAGTCGAACATCATATACATTGTTCTGTTTTTGCCTTCTCTTAAATTTCAGTCCTCCTCAAAAACATTATTCTGCGTGTATTGTTCCCACAATTTTTATTTTTCATATGTAATTTACTTCTACTCTTTTCTGAACATCCAACTGTCAATTATTTTATCACTATTACACCATTTAATTTTCAATTACAGTTGGTTTAGACGTCCACTTCCATTTTCTAGTAATTGTTTTTTTGGCAGCTACCATAATTAAACTTAGCAAGGCCTTAGTGAGTCTAGGCAATTCCAACCCTGTATCCCAGTTCAAAAAAATAATTTTTGTAGTTACACTCATTTGCTCACCCAACATTTCTGTCAAAGTGATTTGTAGGAAATTTTCGAAGTCTACCAACTCATTTCATTCCAGAAACATATGTTCCAAATTATCTCTTTCTTCCCCATCATACCTCTAGCATTTGCTATTTACCGGAGGAAAAATTATTTGAAGTCTGCTTGGGTTGTAAAAATACCTATGCAAACACTTCCAAGCAAAAATCTTAAGTCTTCTAGACTTTGCTGCATACTTGAGAGCTATACATGTGTCCTTCCATTGTTTCTTTGTGAATTGCTTATCTAATTTCTCTTCCCAATCTTTTCTAACCTCCTCCGATTGATTCCTACAGTTACTTTGCAATATGTTATATGCCTTACTAATTGTCACTTTTAACAGCAGTTTCTGTTCTAGATTCACCTGTAAACTGTACCAGAGCAGGTATTTCACTTAAGATTCCCCTATCCCTTTCTCTTTGTCTATACTTTTTTATTAATCACTGATAGGGAATGCAGTTTCTAGCCTGCAGTCCAAATGTCTTAATGGCATTTTCCCTTTCTATTACTTACACATCTGTTGTTATTTTCTCCCAATATTTTTGTTCCTTTGCCAGTTTTTTCCAATAAATTCCAGCCCACTCTTGCCTATTCTCTGTACCCCTAATTACAGTCATCCCTATCCGAAAAATCTCCTTTCTCCATTTTTGTGTGGTTTAGTTCCTAGAATACTTTCCGGTGCTTTATGAATGCAATATTTTGTATGGCTGCTGTTATTCTACTTAATGATCTGCATGCAAAATCCTACCTTTTCCTTATTTCTTGAATCCCCCACCTGTTTTATCATTATTGCTTTCCACTTTGAATTATAGCGTTCTGCTTGTGTTATGTATATGAGCCTTAACTGTGTAGCTCTAAAACATCCCTTCAAATCAAATAATCCTAAACTACCTTGTACTGCTGGAAGGACCAACTTATCCCACTTAACCATTGCTATCTTCCCCTCCCAAATAAATGACTTCAACTATTTATTAATTACTGTCCACGACTTCTCCTCTGGTTGATAAAAAATATGCCTGATGTGTATATAAACCTAAAAAGGCTAAACATATTTTCACTGCTTGTATCTTGTTATCCATATTCATTAACAAGTCTTCCATTTTCCCAGTTTTTGTATTATTTTTTGTTTAGTCTCTTCCCACATATCCTTTGCTGCCTTAATAGCATCCTTTTTAATCCATAGTCCTAAATACTTAATTTTATTGTGTCCCCATAAATATAGGCATTGCTGGACCAATTAGTGTATGGATACATAGATTGCAGGAATAGCCTTTGCTTTATCTTCCTTAATTTTATATCCCAGACAGACCTGAAACTGTCTTAGGATGTTCCACAACACTGAGATGTCCTTTATGGCTTTATCAGGTTCAAAATCATATAATCTGTAAATAAAGCTGACTTTTGTTGATTACCATACCAATTATACCCTTGAATTTCTGAGTCCCTTATTTTCTTTGCAAATGGCTCAAAATATAAAGCAAATAACAAAGGGAAAATGTACACCCCTGCCTTGTTCCTCTATTCAGACATAACTTGTCAGAGAGGAACCCTCCCACTTTAAGTTTTGCCTTCAGTCCCTCATATATCACCCTTATTAACCTTATTATAGTGTCAGGGAATGCAAATGCTTCTATTGCTCTACTCATAAAATCCCACCTTACTCTGTTGAATGCTTTCTTTGCATCAAGACCCACCAGCAAATATGTTATTTTCTTACACTTTACTTCCCTCTGGATCATCATTGTTCTTTTAATGCTGTCAAGTGCTCCCACCCCACCACAAAACCACATTTATCCATATCTATTGATTTTGGCAACACCTTTGCATTCTTTTAGCTATTATAGACATAAATGCTTTATAATCATGGTTTAAAATTAAAATGCACCTATATGAAGCTGGGTCTGAGGGGTCTTTACCACAGACATCACAGCTTTCAGGATCCTGGTGTCTCACCTTCATTTAAAATACAGGTCTTCATCACTTTCTTCCCTCTTCCAAACTTTCACAGAAATACCATCAATTTCTAGAGACTTTCCTGCAGATTGATTGTACATCAACATTTTTATCTAAACTCCTCCTGTCTTAACTATTAGTTGCTGAGCCTCATCTGCTTCTAACCTTGACATACTTAGGTTTTCCATGAATATTTCCATCTTCTTGATTTCTACTTTTTTCTGCTTTATACAAATTTTCATAACATTTCCAAAATATCTCCAATACTTCTACAAGATCTGTGGTTATTTTTCTTGTTATAGGCTCACTATGTTTGACAACAGTGCTTTCTACTTTCTGTTGTGTACATTGTGGTGTTAAACGTGTTTGTGATTGGAGTTATTATTAAACAACAAAAACAACAACAAAAAAAACAGTTGCTTAAAAGCAATATTTGCAAATGCATATTATCCATGTATTCTTTTATGTTGTTCTTAACATACTGTAGTTGTGCCTCTTCTTGTTCTGAGAGATTCCCCTTATTCTGTAATACTTTAACCTTTTCTCAGCTCCTCTAAATAGTTCCTGTTGCTTCTTAACTATATCCTGTTTTCTTTTCTGCCATATTTTCAAACTCCACTTTCATTTTATCCTACTCACTAGCTATAACTTCTGAAGAAGTTTCTATCTTCCCTAATAACTCACCAATAATTTCCACTACCCATTCCTTAAACTCTTCTCTTTTTATCAGGTAGGTGGGTAAGTGCCAGGATCTAATTTTTACTTCATTACCTTGCATTATCTTAGTTGTTACTGGTGCATATTCTTGTGAACTATAATTTCTTGTCTAGCCTAGCCCAGCTATTGTACCTTAGGGAATGTAGTCTTCTTTCGGCTTTTCCCAGTTAGGGGTCGCTACAGCGGAACTCCGGTCCGCTAATGATTGGTAGTTGATTTTTACATGACGAGTTACCAGCCCTGATGCACATCGTTCAACAAAGGTACGCCCATTCACGCATGTCTCCACACAGAAGACGCTCTAGCTGAGATTAGAACCAGACAGCGTCTTACTATGAGGCAACAATGCTACCGCAGCACCACCACTGCACGTATTGTACCTTAGGGAATAATATATAAATTCTCTTAGAGTTCCTGCTACTGAATTCACTTCTTCCATACCAAATATTTTCATAACGTTCTTCAGAATCTGCCCTCTTTTGTTATATTTTCCCTTCTAGGTCCCCAGATACATCCTCACTGTTGCAAATCAAGTTACAGTCCAAAAATATAAGTAATATACTCTGCTGAAAGCTGATTATTTCTCCAAAGATTTTCTTAAGCTGCAAAATGGCAGTTTTAGGTGGAATGTAAATACATGCCAGTGCAATCCTCCTCCCTTGGCAGTATCGTACCACAAATCTACCATTATTACATTTTTCCTCTTCTATTACTATTGGTGCTCCTCTAGCAATTAATATACATTTGTTTCCTTTACTTTGTCCCTGGTATTCTGCTGAATATCCATCCTGAAATCCTTTCTTTATCAAATTTGCATGCTCATTTCTTTCCAGATGTGTTTTCTGTAGCATTACTATTTTCACTCTACTCTTTCCTTTTTTCTATACCTGTGAGGTCATTCACATTCCAAAATAATATGGATAGTGTAGCCATTATGATAAAAAGTTATTATTCACACTTTTTATATATGACAGCTTTTTTTAAATGTCTATTTCCAGTTTTTGTGTTACATGCACCCACTAATGTTTGGTCGACTTATCTTTCATATGGTTGTTTCTTGTCATTTCCATTCAACCTCATGTCACATTTTACAAGAGATTTTGTTTTAGTGAAAACTCCAAAACAAAAAAGCAAACAAACTCCTAGAACCTATTAGCTTAAAGCATACACACAAAACTATGTACATCCATAGATAATGAAGCTTAACCATTCTGATAGGACCAAATGTCACACACTGGCAGCTGTGTCCACAGGCATTCCCTAAACTAAAATTAAGATTATCCATGCTAACACACATGTTACAGCCTATGCTCCTAGTTACATTAATTGCTGTCTGTTCATATCTTCATATCTTATCTTTCCTCCCATCCCTGATGTGAAAAACAGCTTGTTTCTTTAAGAAGATATTAACTTTTAGCCTTAAATGTGCTCTGGCTTTTATTGTCTGCCACTTTAGTCAACTTATTTTCATGGAAACATAAGAACAAAATATACAGCTGCCCTCAGACTGCAGACTTCTTAACTCACATTGAGCATTTATTTATAGGTTCATAGGTTTATAGGTAGGCTGCCCCATTGATTAATTAACTGATCCTCTGTCACGCGGAGCCAATGAAGTGATCCCAGGGGTGTATTTTCTGTTACCCAGCCACTCGTCAAGGTTTCTCTTGAAGAGTGTTAGTGAGGGGCTCTGCCTGATGTAATTTGGAATTTTGTTCCAAAGCATGGGGAGTCTCTGTGACAGGAATCTATCCCTCCAACATGTTCTATTTATTGTTGTGGTGAGGTTTAGCTCACTAGAGCACTTGGCTCACAGTGACTTGGATATCTTTAGGTGGAGCACGTCCATCAATTCTGAGTTGGACATGACTTTTTAAGTCAGGCAGAGATCACTTCTGAGTAAGCGATATGCCACTGAGTGCAGCCAGAGTTTTTTCAGCTGGGCTGCATAGGACATATGTTTGAGGCCAGTAATCCTCTTGGTGAGGTACTTTTGTGGTCTTTCCAGCTGTTGGAAGTGTCTTGTGAGGTACATCCCAAATGGGTATTATACTCTATGATGGGTCTAATGAGTGATGAGTAAAGGGGCTCTATAACCTCTTTACTTCTAGATGCAAACCCTTTAGTAATTAGATGGGCCACATAGAAGGATTTCCTAACTACTTTGGCAATATGATTGTCAAAGGAGAGATTACTATCTACCTGGGTCTCCAGATCTCTTATTATCTCTTCTGTATTAAGGGGGCTGCCACCTATGTGGTAATTCATGGGTGTTTTGTTTTTCCCAAATAGGATGACTATGCATTTTTTGGCATTTAGCTTGAGGCCATGACTTTGACACCAGGTGTCTGTCTCAGTAAGGCCCTTTTGGCGGATGTCCATGTCAGCTAGAGAGTCAATTATGGTCCCAGTTTGCAGTCATCAGTAAACTTGGTTAGCCATAGTCCTACTGTGTTTGCTTGTACTTCTGAGGAAGTATATGCCGAACAATAGGGGTCCCAGGACCGAGCCTTGCGGGACACCACTTGTGACTGGTTTAGAGTTGGATCTGGAGCCCACTATTTTTACTGTGTAAGTTCTGTCTGTAAGCCAGTTGGCAACCCATCTCATGATGTAGGGGTTTATTTTCAGGCTGGTGAGTTTTTCTATAATACCCAAGTGGGGAATGGTGTCAAAAGCCTTGGTGAGGTCAAGGTAGGCTGTGTGAACCACATTTCCCTCATCTATGGCCTTGGTGACTGTCTTGAAGAAGTCAACCAGGTTTAGTAGGCATGATCCGCCATTAACAAAGCTGAACTGGGTCAGGTCAAGTGTTTGGAGGTTCCCAATGTCTTTGTTAATGAGTTCCATGATGATGCACTCCATAGCCTTGCAGATCAGTCTAGTCAGGCTCATGGGGCGATAGTTACCAGGGTCAGTTGTGGCCCCTCCTTTGTGGAGAGGAATAACCATTGCTGTGTGCCATTCTATGGGCATGTAGCCTATGGAGAGGCTGAGGCTGAACAGCATGTTTAGGTGGGGGGTTAGTTCATTCTGTAGTCCATGCAAGACGCAGCCTGGGACACCATCTGATCCCACTGGCGCTGTGTTTTTGGCTTTTGAAAGGGCTGTTTTCACCTGTGCATCTATGATTTTTGGGACACTATACTTTTCTGGTATTGTTGTGGGCCCTTTTGGAGGTGAGAGGGGGGTGAAGTTTGCACTGAATCTGTCTGCCAGGATGTTGGCAATATCAGTAGGTTCAGAATATTTTGTGCTATTTTGCACTAGTTCAGTGCATATCTGTGAGTTGCCACTTAGATTCTTAATATAGTTAAAGAAGGCTTTGTGGTTATCTTTTGAATCCTTGGCTATTTTTCTTTCAAAGTTAGCCTTGGATGATTTCATGAGAGACCTTAGTTTTTTACTGATACTGATCAGGGATGTCTTTCTTTCTTGGGATTTGCTTTTTTTCTGAACTAGTTTCCTCCTTCTGTTGTATAGCCTATTTATTGCAGGGGTCCACCAAACTGGCTTCCTTCTTTTAGAGGAGTGAGTCTTGGTTTTGCTAGGGATTGCACGATCCATGCATCCTTGTAGGAGCTCATAGAGTGCATTTGTAAAGGTTTCTGCATCTTGGGCAGCGTTATCCTTTAGCATGGGGGCTGCAAAACTTACCACCTCTGTCTTAAGTAAGGTGAAGTTTGCTTTAAAAAAGTTTTTAATGTAGTTTCCTTAGTTGGGGGTGGTGGTGGGGTGTGGACATCCAGAGTGATAGGTTTATGGTTTGATCTAACCAGTGATGGGCTGACCTCTAGTGTGGAACACCTGTCGCTCATGTTGGTGATGACCAGGTCCAATACGTTTTCACCTCTGGTAGGGGAGTTTACCAGCTGATCCAGGGCTTTTGAGTTGATGAATTCCTGGAAGTGCTGGGCCTGGGAGTTTGTACTCGAGTAGTTTTCCCAGTGAATGGTAGGGTAATTGAAATCACCCAATATCACAGTGTTCAGTAGGATCTTCATGTTTTCCAGTGTCTCCAGAAAGGTGGAGCGGTGTTCCTGGGTCATGGAGGTGATCTGTAGCAGGCCACAATTTCCATTGCAGATTTGCCCGATCATAGTTGCACATAGATGATCTCAGAGGTATCATGCTGTGCCACTAACCTGGAGGTGTAGGTATCCTTGATGAATATGGATACACCCCCTCCTTTTGTGTTTCGGTCCGTGTTCTGTGGCTGAAACATGTGGTATGAGTTTTAGCCTGGTAATACTGGGGTGCTCTCTGGAGACTTGAATCAAGTTTCAGTTACTGCACAGATATCGATGTTCTCCATATTGAGGAGTGCTTCAAGCACGTGCATTTTGAAATGTAAACTCCTGGAGTTGTGTAGCATAACCCTCAGTTTTTTGTTAATTGTGCTGTTTACGGAGGTGGGTTTGACTTTTGATCCTTGCCTAAAAACGGCACTATGGGGGCAGCAGGAGCCTTGGCCAGTATTCGAAAGCCTAGGGGTGACAGGTGCAAGCCGTCTCTTGCAAAGCAATGTGGCATGTTGAGCATGTCGTTCCAGGCTGACAGACACTGGGTCCCCTTTGAATGACACCAGAAGCTTAGTCAATTGTTGAAATTTATAATTTTTCTTTATACTGAGGTATCATTCTTGGTGAGCGGAGGATGCTACTCAGGGTCAGGGTCATACCAGCCTGGGCTGCATGATCAGAGAGCTCTTCCATGTCTCTTTTCATGCAGTCCAGGGAGGTACGTCTCAGGTCATTCACACCGACATGAACACTGACAGAGTCATATATGTACTTGTTCTGGAGTAACCTGAGTGCTTGTGTTATGTGGCGGATTCTGGCTCCCAACAGGCAGCTAACAGTAACCTTCTGCTTGTCCAGCCTAGTGAGTGGGACATCAGTGTGCCTGACTATAGAGTCACCTACTACTAGTGTGTTAGGTATGTTATTTCGCCTTAAGGGCTGTGATTGTGCGGCACACTGATTTTGTGTTTTATGTGTTGTCTGGCTTGTGACGGGAAGTGCAAGTTGTTTGGTTGTCTGCTTTAGAGGTTTCTGATGCTTTTGCAGGTTTTTATTTAGAGCCTCCAAGTATGATTTTGTGTATTTACGTGTATTTTTTGCCAGTACTGTTTTAGTAGGTCTGTGTGTGGCTAGAGGTGTGGTGCAAATGTTAACCTTCTCCTCTTGACTGTCTGTTCCAGTCTTGGGTGGAGACAGCTTAGCTTCCAGTTTGGTTGTATAATTGCATCTCTCACATATGTCAGGGTTTTGTGGTAGGAGGAGAGGGTTGTCTGTGTACATGAGGCAGTTGTAACATTGACTCAGGATACCCAGATTCACCAGCTGGACTGGAGAGTGCACCTGAAGTTGCCCTTTGTTCATGACTGAATAGTAGGGTGAGCTGCTTAGTCACTTTGTTGGTGAGGGGTGAATAAAGAGCCTTGCCCTGCTGGGCAATCAGTGTCAGGGTATATCAGTGCTTGCTATTAGGTCTGAGCAAGTGCTGGGCTGTAACATGCTTTTTGCGTGCTTAGGTTGAGAGTTTGACTAGTTTTAAGGGAAAAACTGAAGAGTTGACAGTGGAGCCAGGAATAATTTAACCATAGCTAACCAGCACTGCCCGATGTGCAAAACAGTGCTAACACAGTTTTTATAGTAGGGAAATGAAAGAGATAGAAATTAGCCCAAAATGGCCAATAAACTACTAACTTCTGGGCTGGAACCACACCTCTAGGGACAGATAGGTTGCTCAAAGCTCCCCTCCTATTTGCTAAAGGGAAACTTTTCTTTACACTCAGTTTTCTTTTATTTGTTTATTAGCTTACACAGAAAAACTTTTTATTAGATTACATCAAAGAGTCTTAATCCAAACATTCACCTATGCAAATGTAAGAGAAAATATATCATCTCTACATATATTATAATCTGTGTACCTTTGCACCCCATCCCTCACCTCAACAACCAAGATTATAGCACATTTATGTATTTATCTGCTTTTGTTTACCAGGAAAGTCTGTCTGGAAACTGATATGTCCATTTTCAGAGGAGGCCCAGAGAGAAAAGCTCCAAAAACAAGGATAGAAATACATTTCTAAAGTAAAAACGACAACAAACATTATTTACAAAGTATTTTAAGTAATCAGTCAATTAATATTATTTTACAAAGCATGTCAGATTAATGAAATACATGTTTTTAAGATACTGTGAGAAGAATTAAAAATTATATATTAATACAATTGTATAGTATCCATAGTGAACACAGGCTAACATACTTCAGACTGTAGGTGTGGTACAGTAACATAGTTAATTAGTTGCCATGTAATATTTTATGGCAGATTTGAATTGGTGAAGATTATTTAAAAGCCTGATGTGGCTTTGAACATACATTGGAGATGGTGACAGAGAAGAGGGATTCACTATACTAATTATTAGATTTATTAGCAAAAGTTAGTTTAAGGTGCGAGGATCTTGTGTTTCTATTTGGCAAATGCCATTGGTTGAGATTTCTCAGCCAGGGTGTTTTAAGTGGAGAAGGGATGTGTTGAGGAAGTTCAACCCAGTTGCAGATATTGAATACTGTGCAGTGATAGGAGTGGTTTGGTAGGTTGCAGGCAAATTTGACAGTTTTGTTGTAGGTGCTTTAAGTTTGTGTTTGGTGTAAGAGTTATGATTTCCGAATATTCTTGAGGCATATAGGAGGGTAGGAAGCAAAAGGGAGGTCACAGCTATTTTTTACTATGATAGACTGCCTAGTTTACAGTGCATCTTTTTGACTTCACTGTCAATGTGCAGATCAAATTTTAACTTGTTCTCAATGATAACTCCTAGCAATTGTGCTTTGTGACATTTTCAATTTTTGTGTTGTTTAACGAGATAATATTAAGGTCAGTGTTGTTTTCAGTTATGTTTTTAGGAAGGAATATAATAAGTTTGTTTTTGTTGGGGTTTAAGAGAGTTGTCAGTCAATTAACCAGTTTTCTATAGAGGTGAAAACTTCCTGTATGATGGTTTCTAAGTTGGGAAGATTTGGGGCTGAACAAATTGAAGTTGAGTCATTAGCATAGTGCACTATTGTGACAAGCTTCAATTCATTGTGCATATCATTAATGACAATATTGAAAAGTATTTTCCCAAGTATGGAGCCCTGGGGGCGTCCTGTAGTGACTGGAAGGAATATGGAGGAGGAGTCATTCCATTTTGCAGACTGCATGCAATTGTTTAGGTAGCTGGTGAACCAGCTAGTTGAGTGAGTTGTGAGGCCTATAAGATTTAATCTTTGGAGGCATAGTTGACATGAGACCATACTGAAGGCTTCTAACAAGTCCAGAAAAATGGTAGAGAAAACATTTTTTTTTGATTCATTGTATATAGGAAATGTAGCAGGCAGTTTTGGTGCTGTATTGGGGTTGTGAGTCATTTTGGATTGGAGAAAGTAATTGGTTATGAAGTAGAAGGGCTAGGAGTTGCTGATTTATATATACTTCAAGTACTTTGGAGGGGGCATTGCTATAGGGAGATAATTTTACATTTCAGAGGTGTGCCACCTTTGTATAATGGGATTATGAAGGAAGCTTTCCATAGGGCTGGGAGGTATTTTTTGTAATGGCTCTATTAATTAGGATAGATACAGGGTAACAAATGGTGCCAGTAACAATACTGAGGTATTTGGATGGCAGGTTGTCAGGACCTAGTGCTGTGGGTTTCAGTTTTTTTAATGCATTTTTGATGGTATTTGTCTGGATAGTTGTTAGATTAGGCTGGGCTGTAGAGGTATGATGAGAGGGTTAGATGAGATAGGTATAGGTTCTTATTGTTTATGTTTAGTAGAGTACTGGATAGGAATCATCTGAATTTGTCTTTAATGTCCCTGCTGATTTCAGATGGGAAGGGATTTGGGGTGGGTTTTCAGCTTGGTTTTAGAAAGTTGTCTAAATTTAAATTTTGCCAAATACATTTTTTTTTAATGTGGTGTCTGGTTTGTTGAGTCGTTTTTTTCTTATCATAACAAAATTGTGCCTTTCTGCAGTTTCTGAGGCACATATATCTATCTAGGTAGGCTTGGCTTCTTGTTTTTGTGCCATTGCTTCTAGCCTTTGTCTCTGTCTTTCATGAGTTGTTTAGTTTGATGGGTTAGCCATGGGGCAGAATTTATTTTCACTCTTTTACATCTCAGTTGGGCTTGTTGGTTTAGTATGGTTAAGAAGGAGTAACTGAAATTACAGAAAATTTCATATCCAGGCAGATTTTTGAGGGGTTCCCAGTCACATTGTTTAAGTGTGTCATTAAATGTGGCTTGATAAGTATTATGTTTCTCAGAGTTGAAATATAGGTGTTTGGTGGGACTTGTGATATTCTTTCTTTATATAAAGTGGGGTGATGATAACTGAGAGAATCTGGGTGGGTGCTAGATAGATTACTTGTTTTCATAGTTGGTTGGGAGTATGAAGTCTAGTATTGATTTCTTTTTGGATGATTTAACAAGTTGGGTTGGTTGTTGGATCAGTTGACTGAAATGATAGAGGTTAATATTATGGGGGTAGAGTTAGGTTTGTTAGATGTCCAATCTATGTTAAAGTCACCAAGCAGGAAAGTTTCTTGGCTGAAAGTAGATCATGAATAGCTAAGTATGTTTTGGTAGTCTTGGCATTTTTGTGGAAGGCAATGTAGGTGACTACAATGATTATAGATTTCTGATTGCTTAAGTGGATTTTGGCTATTAGTATTTATTCATTGCTGTATTGTGGAATAGTTGGAAGGTGGGTATGGGTTTGTAAGGTGGCTAGAATGAGGATTTACATGCCACCAGCCCATTTAACTATTCAGTATTTCCTAATGATGGTGTAATAGGGATGAAAGATTTCTTCATCTTTAATTTCAGGTCTTAACCAGATTTCAATGAACTAGGTGCGAGGTTGATGGAATTCATTCCATACTTGAAGATCTGATATCTTATTACAGATGCTGTAGGCATTGAGATTATATATTCATTCTTTAATTTATTTGGTTTATTTAGTTTTTTTTTTTTGTTTTATTTAAATTTTGTATTTATGATGTTTAGTTTTTATATTTTTTCTTTTTTATTGTATTATTTTTAGTTATTTATATTATTTTTATATATTTTTTATATTTACTATATTATATGATCTAAATATTATTTTTTAATAGTATTTTTATGAATGTATTCAGATTATTCATATTTATGATTTAGGAAAATAGTATATATTTAAAATTTAGGATTCTTTGTTAAATAAATTTATATAATATAATGAATTTATTATTTTATTAGATAGCCTTTAAAAGATTAATTATGGTTTTTTTCTGTGTTTATAGTTGCTTTACAAAAGGTTTTTTATGAACAATAGTTTTTAAAAAAATGCCTCAGTATTAAATTAAATGCTGTTTCCCTTTTAATTAATAATCCATTAGATTTTTTATTGATATTTTTATTTTTAAATGATTACTGATTGAATGTAGATATAGGGGGTGGTTTTAATATTGAGAAGGTTTTATCAAAGAGCAAAAAATATAAAATCGTAAAATATCGTGGAAAATTTTGTTAGTTTTCTACTCATTACATTTTATTCTTATGATTGCGTTATTCTTTGTGATTGTTTTCATATTTTGTTTTTATATGAAGAAGTTTATGGTTGATGGAACCTTTCTGCTTGTTGCTGCTACTATTTACTCCCTTTTTTTTTGCTGTTAATGGTTCCGTACGTCACTCAACATTGACTGATTTATTTAAGGCAGGTTGCTGTAGAAAGAGGAGCGGTTTAATTTGTTATTAGGATGCAATGCTTCACCATTTTTGACTTTTTGTGCTTAGAATCTACATTATTGCAATTAGTCCATGATCGATACAGGATGTCATTTGGACATCCTAGGATTTGAAAAATGGATTTGACAAACTCTACTCGCTCATTTGAGCAAAAGACATCGAGGCTTGCTTGCACATTTTATCACATGGACAATGGCGACAGCTCCGTGTGCAAGATAAGAATGGGGACAGCTTTCACTGACATACTCCATAAGTATGTTAATCATGAATAACACATTTGGAGCCAAGTATGGCAGGACTTGAATGCATGGTGGAGGGTGAGCATTTAAACTTTTAATAGGATTCCCAGGGTGTGAGCATTGTTTGCTAACTAAATAATAAAATGGCAGTTTGTGTTTTAAAACAATTGAATATGTGATTTTAAGCCATAAAGCTTAATTTTGCACAGGGCAGTAGCAAATGTTGGGCTAAATTTTTTAAGCTGAGATTGCTCAGGGTTTCAAATTAAAGTCAAAACTTAACTGGCCGGTATAAAATAGACGGCAGCTCCCCATAGACAAAACCTGAGCATTAAGACTTGAGCAAATAAAGCGCCTGGAGGTTAGGTGATCAATACAGAGAATTACTCTTACTATTTTTTGTGTAAAGAAATCATGGGGAAATTGAAAAAGACCGTATAAAGGGCTTAAAAGCCCAAAATCAAAAGCAATCAAAAGCACTCATTAAATGAAGGGTACCGAAAATCTCCCACCTCCCGCCCGCACACATTTACAGGCTTAATTACATTTAAAAATTAATTTTTAAACCAGAGGCAGAAGCAATAAAAAAAGATTGAAGGCTTACAAGCAAAGGAAAGGTTCTGAGAATAAAGTTCGAGACTTTTTAAAACCAAGGAGAAAGAACTTGAAATCTGGCTGCCACACAAAACTTCGCGCCAATGCTCCGGAAAGCAACTTTCCAGGGAAAAGGAAATTTTTTAATTCTTTCGGAACATGGAAAAGAAGGAAACTTTAGGCTTTGTTTTTTAACCAGACTTGAGAGAATAATGAGTTAGCTTACAAATTTGATTCTACAAAATTTGAAAGTAGTTTTATGAGAGAGGCTAGCTTTTGAAAAAAAATTGCGCTTTTTACTTTTTGCCTATTACTACTTTATATACTATTTCAGATTCTACAAATTGTGATTTATATATATTTATGAGGTTTGCAATAGAAAAATTTATTGTAATTGCCTAACATTGCATTGAAAACATTCAACAAAGGAGGAGGGAAAAGTATATATTATAACTTCCTTATATGTGGAGCTAATGTGACTGCAAGCCTCAATGATTCAAAATGTGAGTTTAATTGATAAAAAGCTTTAAGAAGTATAATCAATGGAGTGCAAGTAGTATATGTAGCTAATGGAGTGCATGATAGAGTTGATAATATTGTGAAATGTGTAGGTGTATATTCTCTAATGCCCCTTTGATTGATATTGCTAATAGATTTCTCCTTTTGATATGTATAATCAAGGGCCCTCCTAAAGCATATATAAAATGGCTACGCTCACTTACGTCTAGAGTGTCTTGCAGGCACACAAAGGGCTCCAAAAAACGTTGGTGAATCTAGTGTCATGCAATCTTGAAAGATCTTGCAGGCAACAATCAACAAAAACAAACAAAATTCTATACAGATATAATACAAAAAAATTTACTTAAAAAAATTTAGAATCTTGAACAAATTTGGTGTAACATAAGATACAAGAATGGCCTTACACCATATAAATTGCCATTTAGCACATTGCCACAAGGAATGCCTGCATGCACATGGTACATCATTCTTAACTGTCAATGTTATGACATGTACTGCTTTTTTATGATATGACATGGTATATGCAAACATAATGATCAAAATATAATCTGCTGTGCTCAATGCATACAAATCTAATATACCAAATATGCACATTTTTTATTTTAAACCATGAAGACTGATTTATTTTGTTTTTGAAATGATCATTTTATACAGGATGACATCCTATGACATCCTTCTTGTGAAGGAGATTGTGCAGAATTTTGATGCAGACATACTGTGCATACATGGAATTACCACTGAATTTTTGACTTCTTTTTTAATTCATAGTGTTAATTTTTTGGGATATCACTATTACTAAGGATGTAATGAATAAACTCACTATGTTTTTGATATACAGGAAGCATTGATATTGAGGAATGGTCCTTCATTATGCATGCCAGCTTGCTATATATTTTTTTTAAAATATGTAGTAAAGGTCAATAGTCACAAATCTCAAGGCTTTTAGCAAACTATGTAGCAATTGTGAGGCAGTGTTGATTTTAAAGGCTTTGAGTTGTGCATTGAGGATGGGTATCCCCTTAACCAGTGATGAGTGATTTAAACCTGACTGCAACTGAGACCCCGGGGAAAAAAAAAACTAAGCCCTAAATTTGTGATTGGAAAGAACAAGATGAAATTACCTTTTAATATGGATGATTAGATCTATCTGGAAGGAAATATATGAATATTGAACTAAACAACTGAAGCTTTTTGATGATTTGTCACAAATAGTGGGGACAAGTGGAAACAAGGTTTTTATTTAGCTCAATAGCTAAATTTTAATACTATTGTATGTAAAAAATGAAGTTCCAGCAATTGGATATTAGAGTAAGATATAAGAAAAAATATATATACCCTGTAAAAAATGTTATATATGTAAATATATATCCAAAATTCAAAACATTTGAGTGTAAATTGTAAATATAGTTTTTAAATTGTCAATAAACGCCACTTGTGATACAAATAAATAAATATATACATATTGGATAGATGAAAATGAAGTATAAATATCATATATGAGTATTGGATGAGGCTTAAAGAGGTATAGCAATCTATCACATTAGGATGACGGAATACTAAATACTACTACTATAAACGGCTGAACATTGCCAGCAGTTTGTACTAATATTTAAAAGTGATCCAAATGGTGATCAGAATAAAAAGAAAGGTGATTTAGAGTGAACTAAACTACCCAGAAGAATAATGATATGTTAATTTTTTAGAATACTATGAGCCCATATAGAATAAAACTTATTAGCAACACTAGAACCATATCTACTAGGAATGGATAGTTAATGATTTAACATCTATATTTTTGCTTTTATTTTTTTTTTTTTATATATTAAGTTTATATACACAGTGGTCTATTTTATTTTATTTATTTTATTTATTTTTATGTTTGATCTGTTTTTTTATATTTTTTATTATTTTATTTATTTTTTTTTATTTTTTTTATTTTTATTATGAATACATTTGAATATTTTATATAGTTTAAGTATTTAATATAATTTATTTATTTAGTTATTTATTGAATCAGTTTTTTTTTATTTGATTTTTTTTATGAATATCTTAGTTTTTACATTTGTTTAGTTAATAAATTTTTATTAGGAAATATATTTTTAGATTAACTTTTTATTTCTTTAATCAATTGTGTCATAGTTTTTCATGTGCTTATATATGATTTATCATGCTGGTTATATTCTGTGTATAATTTCCATTTTATATATATATTTTAGATATATATTTATAACATACATATATAGGCTATATTATATATATTTGAATTTTTATAGTATAACTAATAAAACTAATATATATTTATTGATATTTTTTATTTTATTAAAAAAAAAAAGATATGAATAAATGATATAATGATTAAATATTATATTATATATTAAAACAGTTTTCCTTATTTATCCAATGTTCCAATTATTGGTTTGATTCTTTTTTCTTTTTCTTTAGTACACTACAAAAGGTTTTTCATGAACCATTCATAAGTTGCTTTTTAAAAACCTCATACTAAAAATGCTTTTGTTTTTTTTTAAAATCCATTAGATAATTTTAATTGATGATTGAATGATTTGATTGATTGATTGAATTATATAATGTATATAAGGGTAATTTTAATATTATTGATTGTAACCTGATGAAGCGGTATGGTGGTGCGTCTTGTAAGCTTATTTAAAATAAATTATAAAATACATCGTTTTGGTGGTGGTTCCTTGCAGTTTTTCTACTCATTTTATTAACTTAAACATGCTTTTGCCCAGCCTTTCATCTCTTTTTGCATTGTAATACCTACATTTCTTAACGCTAAAAAAGAAGACAAAAGGCTATGTGTTTACTTTAGTATCTTAATCACATACAACAAAAATTTAAAATGCTTTGCTGTTTAATATGCAATTTATATCATGAACCATTTGATACAAACACTGTTAAGAACAAACATTGCTTTACTTGCAGTTACTTTTATTCTTTCCTTTTATTGTCCTTCCAAACATTAATGAGATGAACTGGGATATATGCTTTTCAGTCCCCAACAAGTTTAACAAAGTCAACAAAAGTTCAATCATTTCACTTTTTCTTGTATATTTCACAAATGTGACTGATGCTTTATAATCTCACATGCATTCCCTAATTTCAGTGCTGGTCTTTGTGTTCATCTCCATCTGCCATCTCCAGACTCTGGTCCAATTCCAAGGTACTCCAGATTCTTCTAGTTAAGTCCTGTACTTTTTCTGTCTCTCTCAAGCATTTTACTTTGAAACATTGGAAAAGATTTCACTGGCAGAGTCTCTCTATAACCTTTATTTTGAGAAGAATAAGAAGCAGAATCCCCTTTTGTTAGATGTCTCACTTTTTGTTGGGCAAACTTTTGTATTTCCTCATTAGCCTGTTCTGCATCAAAGAATTTGTTCCTCCAGGAAAAATACTCTGAAGACAGCATTATACAGAATCTTGAATTTCACACCTGCCTCTCTGCATTTCTTAACTGCTGGGAAAATGTTGCTTCTCATCTGCCTGGTGTGCAGTGAATAATCATTTTCCATGAACACTCTACTGTCTCCAATGTTTAATACTTTGCCAGTCTGCCACAGTTTTGTCAGGATCAACTCTTTCTGCTAATATGATTGTATCTTTACTAATACAGGTCTTGACTGCTTTGCCATGGCCAGGTTTAGAGCATACACACAATGTGTTCTTTCAGTTAACAATGTGGGTTTGTAATAATGCTTATGGTCTTTGCTTCAAAGACACAAGGTATAGGTTTGATTCTGATCTTGGGTTATTAGAAAGGCTTAAAATGGCCCTACAAAACAGTTGGCCTAGTATTCACCTAGGAACTTATTTTTTAACACACTCTAAAGATCTAAACCTGATCTCTGGCATGAATAGATCATGCTGAAGAGACAGATATGTGTCCCACAGATTGCCCCTCCTCTGGATCGGTTTCCTATTCACATGAAGCAGAGCCATTTCATGACTATCTTCAAGTGAAATCTGGACTATTGGATGGCAAATCATAAATTCACTTCTGGGATGGCACCCATGTCCCTTATGGATAGATGTAGTTTATAAAAATAGTCAAACCCTGCTTGCTGGCCCTTATTATCTTTCCCCATGGGACACAGAATTAGTTAAAATATGGGTAAAACTGGCTAGACTTGTAAGGGCTCTTGAGCCGTCTGCCTAGTAATCTCCTATGAACCTATGAACAACTCCTGCTGTGAAATACCAGTCCAGTTCCTTATTTGTGCTTTCATAATAGTAATCCAGTCTGCTCCTTCCAGTTTCTCTGGAACAGCATTAAATCTCAGGTTTTCCCTGCATCCCCTGTCATCTAACTCTACCATTTTTTTAAACAACTGTTTTTGAGCAGTCATATTCAGCCAATATATTTCTTTATTTCAGCCTCTGATTTTTGCATTTTTTTTTAAGTTCATCTGAAAAGCTGTTTATAGCTTCTTCCATTTTTAGAGTTGATATAGTCATTCAATGTTTTGTTTACTTCAATTAGCTCTGAGCACATCTGATTTATTTTTTCTTCTAGATTACTGGAAGCCATGTCTTCTACCAAAACTGGAACTTGAAATAATTTTGCTGAACATATGTAGGATTTTTATCCTAAATTCCCCTTTTTCCCTTTCCTTCTTTCACTTATCTCTCACTTCAATGTAGTATCTTCTTTCTTTCCTCTTTTCTTTATCTCACCCATCCTTCTTTCATTTTCTCCTTCTATCATAATCGCTCTCCACAACTTCTCACCACCAAACTTCTCTATCCCTCTTCTTTTTTCTAGCCCACTTCTTTGCCTTACCTCCCTACTATACCCACCATACTATTTCACCACTTCTTCTCATCACCCCCATGTCTCTTAGTATAACATTTATGATGAATGTTGCTTTTTTCATCTCAACAAATATTCACAGTTCTTTCTCAAGTTTATGAACTCTCTTGAAATCATGCTTCATAACTAGAGCCTTATTTTTACTTATGTTTTATTACTGTTTATTTTTACCTATGTTTCTCAAGCAAGCATCTAGAGTTTTTCTCCCTGGGCCTCTACTAAAAATGGACTTTTGGCTCAGTTTGACTTTTCCAGTAAACAAATGCAAATAAATAAATAAATAAAAATATTCATAGTCAGTGTTTTCTAGTCACCTTTCCTAGTTGATATTCTTTGAGACTCAATAAGTTTTTTCTTTGCTGGCATCCAGGGAGAGTACTTACTAGTCAGTAACTGAATTTACTAAACCTGGCAGAGTTATTGGCCCTTACCTCTCAATTTCTTTTTTTTCACACTGGAAAAGTTGAAATTAAGCTGTTGATCAGTATGTGGTTATCTTGGAAGCCCATGCTTAATAAAGTCAAGTGTCTTTAAAGTCAGCATTAACATTAACATAAGTTAGTGTTTTCCTGAAAAAAGTTGTCAAAATCAAAAGCAGTCTTTTACCATAAAGCAAGCAAATACAACTGTCATTGAAACTGTAATTCACAGTAAACTTCTAAATTTTATAATAGATGACAATCTCAGATATGACCAGCATACACTGCAGACCATTAAATCTACACACCAGAAACTAGCCTTCCTTTATAGGATCAATCTAGCTGCCATCTTCTTATTGTCAGCTCTCTTACATGGTGCTCCTAGCCTAACAAACTTAAACACTACCCAAAGGAAGAAACTTGCCTCCTGCTACAATAAAATAGCTAAATTTGCTACCAATCCCCCTCATAGGACCCACCATTGTCATAGAATAAAGCAATTAAACTGGCTTAAACTGAACAACTACCTAACTTACTCACAACTAACTACAGCACACAAACTCATTCAGCATCCACAAAAATGCCCTGCACTACAAAACATTTTACGGCCCTACTGTCCAGTAAGGAACCCTAGTAACAAATTCTATTACTTACAAATAAGTCATATAATGTTGCAGGAGACATACTGTGCTCCCAATATGTTGCTACACTCTGGAATAGTATCCCCACACAAACAAAATTCTCCAACAAACTCTAGTTTTAAATCACTGCTTAAACATTTTAACCAATCATGATCCTTCTCATTCTCAGCACAAGTTTAGGACATTGTGTTCTCCTTATGATAATCCCCAAATACTCTCCCTAAACAGAATACTCTGTACCTCTCAATAAAATGACAAAACAATTTTATACATAACTGCTGTTTATACAATCCACCAAGTTGCATGAGGGCTTTCTCTTTAGTAACTTTCACCTCTGTAAAATCTGAATGTATAAATGTAACTACTGTGTGTCTATAAATCTAAATAGAAATGTAACTGCTATGTATTTAACTGGAACTTAGTATAATGTAATGTAAGCAAATTGAGCTTTTTTCCCCCTGGGCCTCTGCCAAAAACAGGTATTATCCAGTTGAACTTTCCCGGTAAACAAAGACAAATAAATAAATAAACATCTGTTTTGTTAATGCGCTTGGTTGACAAGACAGATGGAAAACAATCATGCAAGATCGCTTTATTAGTGATATTGGGGAACATTCCCTTTTCTTCAATATTGTGCCATCTTGGTGTGAGAATATATAATTAGCAGTGAATGTGGGGGGGTGCAACATCCCCCCCCACACACATGGGGTTGGAGGGAGAATTGTACCTTGAAAAAAAAAAAAAGTGTTTTTTTTAATTTTTTTTTTTATATGCTTTGAGGTTCATTTAGGAACATGAGCAGTAATGTGTCGACCTTTTTTTTCTAATGTTTTTGTAGCAATGTTAGCAACATTTTGGTGTACACACTCACAGATACACACAAACATGCACACACACACACACACACACACACACACACACACACACACACATGTGTGTGTGTGTGTGTGTGTGTGTGTGTGTGTGTGTGTGATATATATATATATATATATATATATATATATATATATATAAATATATATATATATATATATATATATATATATATATATATATATATATATATATATATATATATCAGCAAAAGAAGGACCAAGATTCCGTGGGGCTTCAACTTCTAAAACAACCTCGGTTATTTAGAGTTATAAACAACTTTCTTTAAGCGCTAAATTACAATACACTTTTCGTCGCTGTACCATAACACAACTTCCTCAGAAGACAATTAGGACAGTCGACCTAATTCCTTAAATTAAAAACATTTTTTAATTTTTCAATTAAAGAATCTATCCATGGTGAATTCCTTAAAGGTAACTGGTACCTGAAGACTTTTAAACGTACATAAATATGTACATACAAAATATTTAAAATGTTTAAAAAATGTGTATTGTAAAGATGTGTAAATAAATATATTATACAAGTAGAATTGTACTTACTTTACTCTTATGGTTTTTGAAATAGATGCATAAATTATATTATATGAAATTGTACGATGTCTATTGGCTGTAGTAAGTACTAAAAAAATAAAAAAATAAAAAGACCTAGTTGCCTATTTCTAAAGTGGTGTGAATTCTAATAACTTAAGTATCTTAAATCTCTTGTACTCTCTTTGTACTAGTCGGGGCTATTCTGGTAAACATTTTATATGTCCTTTTTTATATGTATAATCTTTCCATTGAAATATTAACTTTAAAGTAAACTAGTGGTGCATGTTTAGATTGGCCAAGCCTCACTCTGTTCCCCCATCAACGTCTATGAAATGCTACTAAAATATCCAAATGTTAAGAATGTACGTAATGTAAATGACACTAGTGTTAATTTTATACCTCTTAGTGGTAACCCTGAAGTCCCATTTTATAAAGGATATATTAAATAATAACACTTGTGTCATAAAATAGAATAAAATACATGTTTTATAAAAATTAAGAGTAGAATAACTATTTTATACACAGATCTGGGTTCAAAAATCTGAACCTAGCTTTCTGTATTTCTAACCTCCTATACATCAACCATGTTAAAATTTTATTATTTTATTTTATTAAACCTTGTATGATTTTTCTTAAGGGACCAAATCGTGAAGATATAAAATGTAAAATATGTGTGCAAAAACAATGAGAACATACAAACAGCGAACACATAAAAACAACAGGAGTGAAAAACAGATTTACTACTTATATAAAATATTGTATTGTAGAACCAAGTAAGACCAATCTGTCTTCTAAATTGCCCTTTGGTAGAGTCTTTTAACTTAAGGGCCTGCCCTCTGGTAATTTACTATTATCTTTCCATATTTTTCAACCTCAAAATACATTTAATCGAGGACGTTTCGTTAATTCCTGGGTACTGGTTTGCGTTTGTTCTTAACTGTCAAACTAGTTCTTTCCTCTCTAGTTTTAATGGCTCATACCTACTTCTAGGGTCCTCATTTATTTGGTCAATAGCTTTAAATTTAAAACTATGACCCTCATTTTCCAAGCAATGTCTAGCTAGGGCATTTTCTACTTTGTTTCTACTAATACAGTAGTTATGTTCATAAATTCTCTCTTGTAGTCTCCTGTCAGTTTTACCTATATAGAAGGCCGCACACTTCACACATTTTGCTTTGTAGACAATCTGTTTACTGCTACAATTAAATTTACTTCTAATCTTGTACGTTATATTCTTAATCGTAAAGGTGCAGCCACTCACAGATACACACAAACATGCACACACACACACACACACACACACACACACACATATATATATGTGTGTGTGTGTGTGTGTGTGTGTGTGTGTGTGTGTGTGTGTGTGTGTGTGTGTATATATATATATATATATATATATATATATATATATATATATATATATATAATATGCCCAAGTAGATAGTAATCTCCTTTGAAAATCATATTGCCAAAGTAGTTAGGAAATCCTTCTATGTGGCCCATCTAATTACTAAAGGGTTCGCATCTAGAAATAAAGAGGTTATAGTACCCCTCTAGTCGTCACTCATTAGACCCATCAGAGAGTACAATGCTCCATTTGGGATGTACCTCACAAGACACTTCCAACAGCTGGAAAGACCACAAAAGTACCTCACTAAGAGGATTATTGGCCTCAAACATATGTCCTATGCAGCCCGACTGAAAAAACTCCGGCTGTACTCAGTGGCATATCGCTTACTCAGAGGTGATCTCTGCCTGATTTACAAAGCCATATCCAACTCAGAATTGATGGACATGCTCCACCTAAAAAAATCCAAGTCACTATGAGCCACACACTCTAGTGAGCGAAACCTCGCCACAACAATAAATAGAACATGCTGGTGGGATAGATTCCTGTCACAGAGACTCCCCATGCTTTGGAACAAAATTCCAAATTACATCAGGCAGAGCCCCTCACTAACACTCTTCAAGAGAAACCTTGACGAGTGGATGGGTAACAGAAAATACACCCCTGGGATCACTTCATTGGCTCTGCTCGACAGAGGATCAGTTAATTAATCAATGGGGCGGCGAAAGCCGACACACTCTGGCTAGGCTTATAGATGCCCTCGAGCAGATAGCCTAGTACCTACCTATGAACCTATGAACCTATATATATAGGTTCACTTTATAATCTCGAAATACTGAAATCCTGAATTTCAGTATTGCAAAACCATAAAGTCGAATGTCCCAAATCCCGAAACTACAAAATCACGAAACACATAATCACAAACAGAAACAAACCATACACAACACAACACATACATCATCCAACCCACACTACAACAGACAAAACACACACACAAACACAAAAACACAAATAAACCTACACTACATATAAGCACCCCCTTCTTATATATACTAACTCCGTGATCGCACAGACACAGAAAGGAAACTCACACCAACACATTCTACAGTCCCTCGCACACATGCAAACATCACACATATACAAACACTAAAACATCCAAAGCTTACACACCCATACTTTAACCTGTTTACCATAACCCACACGTACAACTGACAAACACTTTCACACACATTCAAACTCCAACATAAAACCCTTACAAAACACTCACTTACCCTAAATTACACCTAAATCCACACAGAACACCAGACACCATACACTCACAACACCACAAGTAATGTACTGTAAAGCCATAACCACGAATTTGAGATATTCGGATTCACGATTATGCGCTTTCGTGATTTTAAAGGTTCAACTTTATAATTTCAGGATACTGAAACTCGGGATTTCAGTATTTTGAAATTATAAAGTGAACCCATGTATGTATATATATATATATATATATATATATATATATATATATATATATAAACACACACATATACATATACACACACACACATATATATATATATATATATATGTACACTTATATATATATATATATATATATATATATATATATACATATATATTTATATATCTATATATAACTATATGGGCCTACTTTGATCCACCAAAATTACATTTTATAGAATGTTACTTACCTTACTCCACTTCTCTGAAACGGCTTCAAACCAAAAGCTTGGACTGCCACAATCCTCTCCCTGTGAAAGGAACCACTTGGCCACCATGGAAAAAACCTCAATGGACCAAAACTAAACCCACCAAAGTGGGGATCTTTGCCCCACATGCCCCCCACACACACCCTACTTAAATATACCAACTCTGAGATTGCACTTCACTGAAAAAGGGCAAAGTTCACCACGATGTCCAAGTGGTTCCTTTCGCAGAGAAAGGATTTTGGCAGTCCATGCTTTCGGTTTAAAGCTGTTTCAGAGAAGTGGAGTCAAGTAAGATTCAATAAAGTGTAATTTCAATGGGTTGAAGTAGACCCACAAACATATACATGTAAGTGCGTGTGTGTGTGTGTGTGTGTGTGTGTGTGTGTGTGTGTGTGTGTGTGTGTGTGTGTGTGTGTGCACACGTGTATGTATATATGTATGTCTAGATTTCTACATCTTTATCTATATATCCATATCTTTACTTACATCCACAGTAAGTATATATATGTGTGTGTGTGTGTGTGTGTGTGTGTGTGTGTGTGTGTGTGTGTGTGTGTGTGTGTGTGTGTGTGTGTGTGTGTGTGTGTGTGTGTGTGTGTGCACCTATATATTTATACCTGTTTACTATCACATTGATTATCGAACTATGTACGATCAACCAATGTGCGAAACTCAGATAGTAGAACCAAATTGTGATTACTGCATTGTCGAACCTTACAATAGCAAACATTCACTATAGCAAGGTTCAACAATGTAGTGCAGATCACACTATATTGGGGATTGGAAATGTACCCTTTCCTCAGTGTAGTGCAATCTCGGAGTTTGTATATATAAGTAGGGAGGTGTGGGGGTTGCAGGGGGGCTTGTCCCCCCTGCAAAAACTGTTGTAGAATGTTGAGCAGATTTGAAGAAGTACTATGTGGTCTTTCCTGTTTTGACTATGGCTGTTCAAAAATGTCGATTCGATGTCCACAAGAAACACCATTCGACAATTTTATTGTTCGGTCATCTGTGTTCTGTACAAACGTGTCGGCCATATCATCTTCCGACTAATTTACACTTGGACATGTGATAGTAAACCATTTATACCACCTCTGAGACTGCTAGACCATGGCTGCAAGGAATTACAAGTATTCCCTCTTTCCTAAAGGTTGACTCTCAGTGGTATTATAAATTAGTTCAGGTAGTATTGAGAGCAAACATACACACGTACACACGTTCTTATTCCCCAACCCCTCTTATTTGTATTGACATTCCATACTATTGACATACCCACAGTTTGGTCATTCTTACTATCGACATTGCATTACACTCCTAAATTTTATACACATGCATGCACACACACACACACATATATGTATGTATGTATATATATATATATATATATATATATATATATATATATATATATATATATATATATATATATATATATATATATATATATATTTTTTTTTTAATTTACAGTTTTGGTATCTAGTCAAAGTCCACTACAGTTTACCTTATTTGCAAGGGGATTAGAAAGAAAATATTCAAACCAAATGCCAGCAGAATATATGCTATGTCACTAGCAAACAACTGTGGCTCTAACAAAGAACATTTTTTCAATATAAAGTAAATAGAACTCAACAACGATTTCATGGTAGAGTAGCAGATGATGAGAACAGCTATCTGGTACATACCTGACTTTTGCACAAGAAGTAGAACAAGTAAGAAATACACACAGCAAAGGTATTTTAACACTATAACAATACAAACAAGCACTACATCTACTACTCAGGTTTATATGCAGGCATATAGATTGACACAGATGCAATTGCAATTGCCATGAGATGAGTAAAAGGAGTTCCATTACTGATGGCTTGGCATGAATTTAAATTCTTACTACATAATAATTGATTGTATTCAGCACAATTACCTGTAGAAAACTGTTTAGGAAATCACCTTTAAGTATTTCTATACTCCACACATCCAGCTAAAGTATGGCTTTCTATACCTCAAGCTATCAGCCTAATCCCCAGATCCTTACAACTATGCTTAAGCAATACCTCTTTAAAACATGGATTTTCTCATGTACTACCCTTGCCTAAATGTCTACCCCATATACACTCATACAGCAACCCCAAATCCATATACACTTAAAAATTCCCTCCTCTAATCTAGGAACTACTTTATCTCTACATCACATTCTCTCTACCCCTCTTCCTTTTCTTCTAGCTCCTACTTATTTCTCAGTCTTTTCAACCAACATTAAACTAGCCATTATCTACTTCACATCACTTTCCTTTATCCACCACCTCCTCTTTCTTTCCTTCCATTAGCCCTTACTCTCCCATTTTTCCTACCTTCTCACCCCTATCAGTGTACTCATTCTCCTCCAATCCCTCACTAAGCTCTCCCACTGAAAAATATATAACTGTAGCATTATGTTAAATTGATCTGACCTTTTCTTTCATTTTTAACCTACTTACAACTGCTGAACATTACGTTTCATGAATGTAGACCATGTATAATTACTGAACATGTCTGTGTCTCTCATACCATTGCAGCTTTTCTTCCTGGGCCTCTACTGAAAAGGGACACTTTACATGCCAAGCTGGACAATCTCATTAAACACATGCAATAAATAAAAACAAATAAAATATTGGTTTTAATTGTAATCTCTTGACTATGAATCTATGAACTCTATACAATTTGCAGTTCATTTCACATTTTACAAACATATTTTCTGTGATTTGAATTCTACAGTATTTTGTTTCAAAGACTACTGTGCTAGGGCCATGTTATTTTTAAAGAAAACTTTTAATAATTTAACATATTTACAATATATACACTGAAAGGAAGAAATTCAACATCAAATACTATTATGCAGTGTTAGGAATACATTGAATTATCAAGGCAATCTTATATAATTAACAAATTAAGAGTCTTGGTATTTCAATAGCAATGATTATAGGCTATCCCTACCACTAAAAATCTTGGTATGATTTGTAGACCTTATTCTGAATACTTCTTTTTCAGTTTTGTATAGCATTATTGTTAAATTTAAACATTTTTGAATGTAGGAACTGAGTTCAATTTCCAATTTTTTTTGTAGTAAGTTTTCTAGCTACTGCCAGTAAACTAAATAAGATTTTTTGTTGTTTGGCTTTCACAGATAAAGGAAGTGGAACAGTCATTAGTATTATTCATCTAGTTAAAGAACAATTATCAGACCATAACCCCTTAAAAACATACATATCTCCTGTCAACTTAAATTTAATTTTTCACAATCCATAAATATGTGCATCCAACCAGATTTTGCAACTTTACTACATCTCTGACAAACTACAGAAGTCATTTTACTAAACTCAGATATTTTATAGGGAGTAACAGACATTCTATGTATCTATTTCATCATAAAAAATGCCAGTATAAATTTGAAGAAGCTTGACTAACTAAGTTAAGTAACAAGGTTTTATCCTTACCATTTATTGAGTCACTCAGTTCACTATCATACCAAAAGTTGCAGAATTTTGCATCAAAATTATTATTATTATTATTATTGTTGTTATTTATAATTAACTTATATAACTTGGATATGTTTCCTTTGTAGGTCAATTTACATTCAATGATAGTGTTCATATATTCATGTAATGGGGGAATAGTGTTCTGTTCTTCTTCACTCGTATTATCTACAAATTCCTTTAATTTCTTACTGATGGATAATATTAACTGTTTAACAGATTCAGGCAGGTCATAATTGTTCATTAAATATTCTGGTGACATAACTTTTCTTTTTTCAAAGAAATCAGACCCTAATACTAACCCATTCCTTTTTAATAAATTCATTTTAATGTTGTTTTGATTTTTCTTAAATCTAAATTTGTGTGCAATGGAAAAGCACAAAATTTTCATTTTGATATTAATAGAGTTTTAAAAACATATTTCTTAACTGTTTTAAGAATCAATTTCATATATGCAGAGTATAAAGATTGAAATTAATTTCCTTCTAAGGTAAATTTTAATAAACCAGATAAAAGGACTGTTAGATATTTCTAATTTATTATATTTAATAAACTTATAATAATTTAGCATAATCTGCTCCTTCATGGTTTTCCATTGACTAGTGTAGGTTGTGTCTATGCAGAGTATAATAGAGTTAAAATTTACAACAGTAGAAAGATTCTACAGCTGGAAGCTAATACCACTACACTTCCATAATTATATATGATTTCATTAAGCAATTCTCAGCTTTCTATGAAACTATAAGAATTAAGTTAACATTTTTCTATTTTTCTATTTTCTTTAAAAGTTTTTTGTTAGGTATTAAAGCTTTGGTAATACAATAATTTAACGAGCATTTACCTATTCTCAAAAGTAAAAAAAATCATTCATTCCATTTATTAATAAGACGTAACACTTATCTTTAATTCGTTTCAAAATTATTATTAATAATCTTATTCACATCTTCAAAGATTTTTATTCCTAAGTGTTTAGTGCTTTTCCTCCCCAGTTATGTTCCTCTTTATCTTTAAACTTACTATCTAGCAATTGATTTAACAGTAAATTTTCAGTTTTATTATTATAAAATTTTAGCAGCGATACTTCTTGAAACTTTTCAATTTCCCCATCTATTTCTTCAACTGAACATTTTAAATATCCTATAGTTAGTAAAATATCACCTGCAAAAAGTTGTAGCTTAGATTGACAATTCTTGTCAATTGAGAATACATAATTTTTTTCATTACTTCTTGTACTATTAGCTAAGGGTTTGATAACTAAGATAAACAGTAGAGGAGACAAGGGACAACCTTTGTTTAAAGTGAATCCTTGAGAAATTGTCAATGCAATTTTAACATATGCTTTGGAGTCTTTATACAGGTTTTTAAATATTCCAATAAATTGTTCTGGAAATACAAATGCTTTTAATGTTTTAAACAAGTAGTTCCAGTCTACAGAATCAAAAGCTCTCTAGATATCTGAGCTAATTAGGACTGATTTCCTGTTCATTTCTTTCTATTGCTAAATCTAAGATAGTTCGTACCCTCTTTATATTATCATACATTAATCTATTGACTATAAATCCTGTTTGATCTTTATCAATTAATTTGTCTACTATATCTCTTAATCTTGTAGTAAAGATATATGCAAATATTTTATAGTCTACACTTAATGATGAAATAGGCTTGTATAAAGAAACTAACTTATTATCCTTTCCTTGTTTAAGTAAAGGTGAGATTAGAGGAAATTACCATGACAGATGAAATATTATGTCACTCTGAATTATCCTGAAAATGTCACTCAGTAATTCTAAAATATTTAATGGAAGCAGACTTTATACTTCCATATGTAAACCATATAACACTAGAGCTTTACTATTTTCTCTTGTTTTAAAGCTACTTTAACATCTATTAGGGTAATAGAAGTTAAAGATATTTGTTGGTTATTAAGTTTTTAGTAAAATTTTTTCTTTAAATACTTGTACATTTTGCAATCATCAGGATTATTACTGTTATCTTTGTTAAGATCCTCATGATTTAAAAAAAAAAAAGCAGTTCCTCTATTTCTGAAGTAAGCTTATTAGTGTGAGAATTTTGGATATTATTGATTTGTGCCTTTTTTCTTAACATCTTACTTCTAGTAGCCAATCTATGTGGATTTTTAAGTCATTGCATAACTGTACAATTTTAATTTTTTCTAAAGCCATCTTCACTTTAATGCATCAAAACTATTTGATATTTTGTCATTAAATTGTTAATGACTTCAGTATCATCTAATTTCTTTGTTCAAACCTCACTTTATATAATTCATCTTGTATTTCTAACAACTCTTTATCCCACTCTTTTATTTTATCACTAGTCCATCTTCTCATTCTATCTTCAATATATATGTTTTAAGGAGTCCCATATTATGACTTTACTAACCTGACCATTATCTTTCAAAGGTAAAAAAATATTGATTTGCTCCTTAAAGTAACTCTTAAATTATTTTAATTTCATCATATATACTAGGAGTCTATAAATCTCAAATTTTATTATATCCATTAATATATTAATACTTAATGCATTATGATCAGATAAAGGATAAGGAATATTTTAAAATAAATTATTTTATTAAGTAAATCTTTAAAGGTATAAATATTATCAATTTTAGTTTGTGTCCCACTTGCAGATGAATAATGAGTGAAGAACAATAACTTATCTTCTGCTTTTACTATTAAATCAATTAAATTACTATTAATAATCCATCAGTTTAGTGTTTTAGCTGGTGTCGATATTTCAGCTTTCTTTTGTTTACTTTTTTCTTCTATACTAGATATGCAGTTAAAATCACCTGCTAAAATTAAACTACCATTCCAATGACTTTGTACTACATTTAAGTGATCTTTAGCCACTCTTGTACTATTTCAGGGATCCAGTAAAAAAATAGCCAGTCTATAGTTTCCCATTATATTTATTTATTACAAATGTATACATTCATTTGGGATCATTAATGGATTCCCTGACCTTAGTCATTACAGTATATTTTCTCCAAAGTATAGCAGTACCTCTCCTGTTTTTGTTACAAGAGGCAGATGATAACATTTTGCAACCTAAGTTATTTAAATATTGAATATCTTTATCTACCAAGTGAGTCTTTTCCAAGAATATTATGTCTCCTCTATTTAATTTTAGATATCTCATTAATGATTTCCTTTTTTGCCATTATTAAATCCAATTACATTAATAGATAATAGATTAAAACTATCCATACTGTGTATTAAAATTATTTCTTTTAAAAGATGGTATGACACATTTATCCACCATGTTAATTTAATTGTATATAAGACTCTAATGCATCTCTCCAACACTGTGTTAATATTTTACATTTTTTTAATTCTTACTTTCTACATACCAAACTACTAAAATTCGTAAAAAACAAAAACAAAGACAAGTTGACAACTATAACTGTATAAATTTCTAATAAAACACAACCTGTCATGGATACTAAAGTTTCTAGTTTGCCTATTGAATAGAAAAAATAGTGTACTATCTGCCAACCTACCAATATCTAAAAACTCATCAAAAACTAGTCAAAGCTACAGTGACTTACAAATAATTAATATAACATTATAGATGCCAAAAATAATAAGAAACTAATAATGTAGTTATATATTTTGCCATTTAAAACTATTTCCCCGTTACTACATAAAAGTTTAGTAATCCTCTTCTGTTAATCACAAGTATTAAATAATCCAACAAATAGTGTACTATATTCCTATTTATGTCATCATCATCATCTTCTTTTGGCTGTTCTCGTTAGGGGTCGCCACAGCGGATCATCTGTTTCCATTTCTTCCTGTCCTCTGCATCATGATCTTTCACACTGACCGCCTACATGTCCTCTCTCACCACATCCATAAACCTCATCTATGCACCTTCCTCTTTTCCTCTTACCTGGCAGCTCCATCCTTAGCATCCTTTTCCCAATATACCCAGCATCCCTCCTCAGCACATGTCCAAACTAAAGCAATCTCGCCTCTCTTGCTTTGTCTCCAAACTGTCCAACCTGAGCTGACCCTCTAATATACTGATTCCTAATCCTGTCCATCTTAGTCACACCCAGTGCAAATCATAACATCTTTAACTCTGCCATATCCAGCTCTGATTCCTGCCTTTTCGACAATGCTACCGTCTCCAACCCATATAACATAGCTGGTCTCACTACCCTCTTGTAGACCTTCCCTTTCACTCTTATTGGTATTCCTATTTATGTAATAGTAGTATAAATTATTCATTAAATATTCCTAAATTATTCACTTGTTTAACATTATTATAACTAAATCTCTAAATATATAAATAGAATAGAGAGGGACCTGAAGAGATAAGGATAGCTGTAAACAAACAGGTGACAGGTAATCTTATTATACTAATCTATTATACAAAAGGGAAATCAATGCACATATATATTTATCATGCTAACACACATATATATATATATATATATATATATATATATATATATATATATATATATACATAGTTTCTAGATCTAATAAAAGCTCTGAATTAATTTTTAAACTGCAAGTGTCTATATCTCAAAATTGTATAACACTCTTAACAAGATAAGTATTAACATATTTAAAAATACTTTAGCTTATTAAGTTACTTCATAAAAAATATATACATTACTGAGATCAAAGAGAATGTCTTGCTATTTCTATGGAGTAAAAAATGCAGTCTATATTGTACTCAAAAGTTATAGTGTACTTAATTCAAATCTCGTTCTCCTATCCGGGTTTAGACATATTAGAAAAGTACTTTACTTTCTACCAAAATGGATGTACTGATTCAACAATTCAGCTATGACTTACGAAATGAGTTATTCATGTAATCTTAATGAACCTACTAGCATACAATATGCAAAAAGCCTCAAACTTAACATAACCAAGCTTCAAATGTCAGCTTTCAGATTATTTTCAAATATTTATATGATTTTCCATGTAAATTATATGAGATCTTGTATATTCACATTTCTGCCATATGCAGGTATATGTAATACATATCTTTCTTATAAGTAGTTTGTTATTTAAATACATTTTTTTCTGTCTTATTTTCCCATTAATATTCTACCTTATTTGATATAACTTTTTTTTCTAAAATCTTGCATCAAAGAACTATTTAATCATTAGCTCTATATTAGAGATGATAATATGAGTATATATATTTCTTAACTTACTGATTCTGATATTTTATTAATCTTGCACATTAGATATTTCATTCTAAAGATTTGTATAGTACTCATAAGATATTTACTCTTATTATTAATTATAGTATTACAAGTAAGCTTGACATTATAAAAAGTAATTCCTCCTTGTTTAATTTGAATGTGTATTTTAGCCATTGTGAACTGCTATTCTGATCTAAGCTTCATATTCTGACATTAGAAATTGATTACAGCGTGTAAAAAAGACAACTCATAACACACAGCAGCTGCTAATTTCCTCTGTAAGTTTCTCATTATTCTTAATTCTTTTAAACTCTGCTCTAATCAGTAACAAACATCTAACTTTACCTCTTTCCATTAATATGTACAGTTAGAGTTAATAACGCTTCAACATAAGCTATTAACATTCAGCAAAATGTAAGCAAATTATATGTCAGCAACAGCTCAATATAAAACATTGCTATAGCTTTTGTTTTAACAATTCTTCACTTCTAAGAAAGGAGAAAATATGTTATTTTTGAGTAGATTTATTACATCTATACTTGAAAAAAGAAAGAAAAAGAAAGTTCCTTTCTGTTTTCACAGACATCAATGATGAACTTTCACCTAGATTTTCTTCAGAACAGCTCAAGATGGGAAGCAAGGCAAGCAGGAATCCAGTATTCTGACACAACTGGAACATTCTTTTGTTCTCAAGCTTTCTTTAAGTGTTACCTTCTTCATAAATGACCTGTCAATGGAAGCTGTTACACTGGAACCAAGAAAACAAAATCACCAGCACTTTAACATTTCTAATTAGCATATTAGTTAGATGACATTCAATTTACTCAGCAATGCACATACTAAGCAAAGTTAAACAAATAAAGTAAAATTCTTAACTTATATAGTCTTAAAATTTCCAGTTCTATTGCTTATAATTTAATGACAATTTTTTACAGAAAGTAGTTGTCTAACATTTAGAAATAGACATATATGTTTAGTTAAATGAAATACATTGTCTTTCACTGTAAATATAGTAAAACAATAACACTAACCATTTATATTCTTCATCATGAAAAATGTTTTAGCTTAAAATATTAATACATACTTATATATGTTTTGAAGCTTAAGGTCCAGTGCAGACATTTTACTCAAAGGACAAATCTATTGTTTCAGAAAGTAAGGGTTGGGAGGGTGGCCTAATGGTTAAGGATTTTGCCTTGCAAATACAAGGTGCAGAGTTTGAGTCTCACAAGGGACAGTTGGCTATGCTTAAAATGACTCGCAAGGGCAGTTAGCTTTGTACTAATCTATGAACCTATGAAAAGTCCTGCAATCAGAGAATAAAAGTCACTTATTTTTTAAGCTTTTTAATTTTAGAAGCAGTTTTGCAGGAATTCAGATCACTCTGTTTCTTGAGGAATTTACTATTCCACTCCATTTCTTCGGTATGATTAAGGATTTTATTGTTGTTAACAAAAGTGGATACCTCCTCCAGCTTTTTAAATACTTTGTTTCCTTCAGAAAGAAATCATTTGATCTTTGCAGGAAACACCAAAGTGGCTTTAATATCATTCTTTTTAAGTTCCTTTATCAGTGGCAAACAGGATTTTCTTTTACCCATTACTTTACTGAAATAATCATTATCAAATCTAATGACATGTTCACCTATTTTAATAGGTGGGCTGGACCATGCTGTTTTTAATAGTTAATCTTTTTTTCTAGGCTAGACATAAACTTAACTATAATTGAATGTGGTGGTGAGTTTTTTTTTTTTTTTTGAAGGTGCTCTCATGGATCTATGTCCCCTTTCAATTCCAAAAGATAAAGCTAGGTAGATTTAATGTTTTATGTAGCCAGGTTGTTAAGAAGTTTGTTAATACTGTTTCCCTCATATCCTTCAGATATACCATAAATTATATTGTTAGTTCATCTTAGTATATTTTCCAAATCATCAACTTTATCAATGAGCCAGTTATTTTGTTTTAAAAGAAATTCAGTCTGAGACTCACCTTCAGGTATTCTCCCTTCATGATCATTTAAAGCTTCTTGACTTGACTTGACTTATCTTTGTACACTTTTTTTGTTTCATAAGAATTTCTAAATGTTCAAACTTCTTTCTGGCCTGTTCTTTGAAACTTTCTATTTTTGTATCCAGTTTGTCTATTTTAAATAATACATAATTTTTAGCACAAGAATCCTGAGTACAATTTCTTAAGTGGCTCATGTTGAAGTCTGTTCCCTGTTAACCAAGCAGTTGAAATTCTGACAGGAAAAGTACAGATTTTGAAGAATTTGAATGTATACATCTTTTCTCTGACAATTACTGAATAAAATTAGTCAAGAAGTATCTCCAAATTTTATTTTTTATTATATTTTCTTTCAGAGAAAAGTTTTCAGTCACAGAGCTTTCACCAGTTGCTGCTCTCACTTAGTCATCTTGGCCACACCCCTGCTATGCTAATTTGTAATTGCATATAATTTGAAATTTCATTGACAAACCTATTAACATTTTGTTCACCATCAAATGGTTATATCCTTTTAAATAACACAACTCATGATCCCATTATCTTTAACATAAAAGCAAAATCAAACTGTCATAAGTAAATCATTCTTCTTTGACATTATCAAGAGGTCATCAGTAGATGACATACTTATAAAAATAGACTGGGATACTCCACTTAATGACTCAAATAAATCTGCTTAGGATAATGTTTGAGTTTTATTAATATTGTTTTACATATCTATCTGTCAATCTGTATCTACACACGTGTAGGCATCACAAAATAAACAAAATATGCAGAAAAATTGCCCTAGTTGTAAAACAAGTCTAGATTACATATAGTACAGAAACAACTTGACTTATCGTTTTAATGCTCCTAAATCTGTGACATCAGCTAGGTGTGGTGGGTTGATGCTGTATTAAGGGATTGTATAACTACAGCAGAAAACTGAAGAACTGTGAATTCAGTATGTTGTCAATAGACAGTTAGTTGGTCATCCAGTCACAGAACACAGCCATCATACTTGCAGAACCACTTTGTGTAAACTTCACAATAACAAAATGCTACAGACACAGATAAATGACCTTGTTATATATATACAGATATGAAAAGTGCTGCTGCAGATAAAACTAATAGTTCAAATTCCATAGGTAAAGATATCATACATGTTACTTTCTGATACAGAATTAAGGAAAACCTATATAAACCTCCATTTATCATGTTAATTGATATGTTAATATGTGGACAAGTCCTTGACCTGTAGCAATAAGCTGTACTGGTGCCAGTTCACAAGGAGTAGAGTCATATCAGACTTAAAAACATTTTAGATACATAAGCCTGACCAGTACTCTGTCAAATTCTGGAGATAATCATGAGTACCTGTTTCTGTGAGAACTAGAACAATGGGGGGTTCTTAAGGAAAGGTATTGCCTTTTGAATAATATGACAAATGTAAAGATATAAATTACTAGATAAAATAATAAATATTAGACTTGTACTGCTTTCTATTACTGGTAATCCTTTGTATAGGTTCATAGGTTTATAGGATGATAACAGACTATTGGCCCTTATACACCTAGCCAAGAGTTTCACCCATGTTCTCACAAAGTCAGCACCAGTTTTCCCTGTCCAGTAGGGACACAGGTGGGATCCCAAGGGCATATTTTCTGTTTCCCACCCAGTTGTCCAGGTTCCTCTTAAAGAGGGCTAGTGAGGTACTCTGCTTGGCATGGAGAGGAAGTCTATTCCACAGATGGGGGAGTCGCTGGGACACAGATCTGTCCCACCAAGTTCTAGTAATGTCACAGTCCAGGTTGAGACCTTGTGTATGGGATGCATGAGTGGAGTTTGACTTACGGATATGCAGCAACTCCATCAAGGCTGAGACTGAGACAACCTTGTATGCCAGATACAGGTCACCTCTGAGCAGTCTGTATGAGACTGAGTAGAGGGACAGGGCTTTTAGCCTATCTATATAGGATAGATATTTGAGACCCTGGATTTTCCTGCTCAGGAACCTTTGAGATCTCTCCAAATGCTGCATGTGCTTGGCAAGGTACATGCCTAAGAGGGTATTGCACTCAACAATGGGTCTGATAACAGAGGAGTACAGAGATGTTATGACCTCCTTGTTCCTGGATGAAATATCCTTACTTATAATGTGGGCCATGTAGAAAGCCTTCCTTACAACGGAGGCAACATGGTGGTCAAAATCAGGTTGCTATCAACCTGGGTGCCCAAGTCCCTCATGATTGATTCAGTGCTTAGTACATTGTTATTAATGTTATAATTAGTGGGGACACCATTTTCCCCAAAGTGAATAATGATGCATTTCTTAGCATTTAGCTTGAGGCCATGCATCTGGCACCAGTCATTAGTTTGGTTAAGGTCCTCTTGGAGGAAGTTAACATCACTGGAGGAATTTATGACAATGCCCAGCTTGTAGTCATCTGCAAACATGGTCAGCCACAGACCACTGGTTTTGGCTTGCACATCAGAAAGGTATATCCCAAACAGTAGAGGCTCCAAGACCAATCCTTGGGGTACACTGCTTGTTACAGGCCACCTACTAGAGGTGGCTTCCCCTATTTTGACTGAGTGGGTTCTATCAGTGAACCAGTTAGCTACCCATCTGGTAACATATGGGTTGATTCAACTGAAGGGATGGTTGCTGTGAAGCTGCCTATATCTGCTCTCAGGAAGTTGTAGTCTGCTTTGGAAAAAATGTTTTTGTTAGACCCTGGCAAGGGGGAGGGGGGGTTCAGTGGAGATGGTGACTTCGAAAGTGATTGCTATATGGTCAGATCTTACCCTTACTGTAGGGGTGCTACAGTGGCTACTCATGTTGGTTAGTACCAGGTCCAGGATATTTTCACCTCTTGTGAGGTGTCATCCAGCTGATCCAATGCAGTGGCATCGATGAAGTTGAGGAATCTCTGGGTATTCGTGTTTGAGCTAGAATAGGTCTTCCACTCTATGGCTGGGTAGTTAAAGTCACCCAGGATCAGAGTAGAGGGTTGAATCTTGATGGATTTAAGTAAGTCCAGGATATGTGGAGTGGACCTCCTGAGTCATGGTTGAGGGTCTGTAGCTAACTATGATTTAAATAGGTGTTTTGTCAATAGTTAACTGCACCTTGAGTGTTTCTTGTGCATCATACTGTTTGACCAGCCTGGAGGTGTGTATGCCTTTGATAAATATTGAAACTCCACCTCCTTTGGCTTTGGACAAATAACCTGGAAAGGCTGGGGTGCTCTCCACAGCTTTGAATCAGGTTTCAGTGACTGCACAAATGTCAGCATCTTCTAGGGTGGGGAATGCTTGCACTGAGTGCAGTCTCATGTTAAGACTCTTAACATTTAACAGCATGACTTTTAAATTTCATTTAGAAGAATTTTTCACATTGGTCCTTTCGTCCTCATGACTTTGCCTAAAAAAGGCACTATGGGGGTGGCAAGAGCCTTTGCCAGAAGCCTGAAGTCCAGGGGAGACAGATGAAGGCCATCTCTGGTAAAGCATCATAGTCTGCAATCATGTCCTCCAGGCTTTCAGGTACTGGATCCCCTTGGAATGACACCAGAAACTAAGCCAATTGTTAAAGTCCATCATTTTCTGTTTGCACTGAGGCATCATTCTGAGTGATGGTAGGATGCTGCTTAAGGCTAGGGACATACTTGCCTGGGACACATATTCAGTGACCTCAACCATGTCTCTTGTACTGACTTGTGGTTGAGAAAGCAAGGATTCTAGGTTCTTAATGTAATTGTATCTCTCACTTATTGTGTGCAGTTGATATACTGTCTCAGGATCCCAGGTCATCAGTTACACAGGAATTCTGGATGAAAGAATCTAAAAGAAAAGCACAGATAGAGCACTCACAAACAGAACATACAACTGTCGGTATGAAAAAGCAGTTTACAGTTAAGTAATTCAATAAAATGCAATTACAGTAATGAAACACTATCTAGCAATGAAAATACAGTTAAAATGGTATAAAACAGTACAAACTACCTGACTACAACAGTACAAAACAGTTAAAAATGCAGTAAAACAGTACAAAAAATTTTATAACAGTGCCAACCAATCTAAAAGTTCCAATAGACTCCACTCTAGTTCTTTAAACCACAAGTTTAATCCACATAACACCAGGACGTACGATGCATACGACAAACACCGTTTTTCTTTTTACTCATTACCCAGATAAGAACTTCAGAATCGCCAGTAGTAATAGTAATGAGTTCACACATGCTTAGACTAATGTAGAATGTAGAATAATGCTGTTAACTAATTTCTTTTAATGGACTGGCTGGGATTAATTGTAATTTGCAAAAAAGTGCTAGAAACATATAAATATGTTCACATTTTTACCAGTTTATATATCATTGGTCTGATCCATTAATAAATACAATTATGCATTCTGTAGCTATCCAAATACTCCACTTGAAACAATTTGAAAAGTTATATTGATTCTTTACTAGAAAAATTATAGGACCAGAAAACTTTACTTATTTACAAAAATGTAAGAAACTGTTATATGCTGTTTCTTTTAGGTAACAAAGAAGTGACCTTTTCATGGACTACAAGGCAATGGTGGATCCTGTCCTATTTCACCATTAAGTCTGTGGTTAGAATACACCACTGAGGAGGAAGCAACAGCTTGTGGAATCTAATACATAAAAATAAATACATGTAATAAAAAAGGAGACATACATTACTCAACACTTACATAATTACAGAATAAGCTTCTCCTATGAGTCAGAATAAGTCAGTCAATGTCCTTCAGTAGTCATTTGAAATATGCTGAGAAAAGCAATTTCTGCCCCACAGCCTTGAATAGAAAAAAGTTGGTATCAGAAAAAGAATGAATGAATGAATGAATTCATTAATTAATGAGTGAATGAGTGAATGAATCATTATTATCAACCATTCATTGCTGTTGAGCCACATCTGACTCCTATAGTTACCTATGAACTGCTGTCACCATCTGTGGAGTTTACTGTGGATGTAGGAGTTGGAATCAGATTGCCACACTTTTTTTCTATACCATATGCACATACTACATACACTCCTATGGACAATTTTGAATTGCCAATCTTCCTACCATATGTCTTGGGGATGTAAGAGAAACCTGACAACTTGGGGAAAACCCAAATTAGTAGACAGGACATGCAATCATCACACAGAAGATAGCCCAACTGAGAACCAAACCAGAGAAACTTTTGCTGCTAGGAGAGAGTGTTATTCATTACTCCAGTATGCTATCAAAAGATTATCATAGGCTTTGGTTGAAAAAAAAAAAGAAAAACTTTACTGAAGCTTGTTAGGTCATGTCCTCAGCTATGCTCATTTATGGTGTTTAATTGCATGTTGCAATTTACTGATTCATTTTCATTAACTAGTCTGTCTTTAGCAACTATTCAGACAAATCCAATTTCCTATTACTTTGTTCCAGGACTAAATACATTTGAAGTATATTGGTCTTACCCCTAAGTGCTTCTCATTCTTTGTAATGAAAATTACTTATATACATTTTTGTTTTAATATCTTTTCTGTGGTTACATTAGATATCTACAGGTTGACAGTGGAGAGCTTTAAACACTACAAATAACACACTTAAAAAGAGGTTGCTATGGAGATACACTATTCACCAGCATGTAGCAAGTGTTTTCGAACTATTATTAATCCCTACTAGTTTCAATAACAGAGCTACTCTCAGAAAAAAAAGCAATAAAGTCATTCTGACCTAGCCACTGTTGAAGGTTATTTCAGTTTTATTTTCATAATGTAGAGCGGTGATCATTATGAATGCAGAGCTCAAATGAATACATACTTAATACAATTATATGTTCAGCATTGCTAATTCATTTCATTTTAACATTTCATTGCTGATTTGCTTAGAAACCTAAATATTATCCCTTAAATGTGGTAACAGAAAAGCAAGAATATTTTGACACGGTGCCAGTGTGGCTATCTATGAAAGTAACAGAAGACAGAAATAAAAGTAGATGAATGGTTCAGTTTTAAATTCTTATCCTCTGTAGTATTGAAAAGGTTATAAACAAACAAGATAAAAAATATTTCATACAAGAAAACTAGTAGGCATTTACCTAATTGTATCAATACAGCAACTTGCATTGCTGGTTTATTTTAATTTAAGTTGATATCTGCTTTGCACAGTCCTTGTGTGCACGAAGACCAAAACACTGAATAAGTACAAAAAAAGTCAATATTTTATCCCCATGCTCAGGAAATTCTTGGTGTATAAATAGCAATGTAATTACTATATTTAAGGCATATCAGTCATGGGTAAATTTAATTCTTTGAGGTTTTTCATGCATAATTATTTTTTAGCAATTATTTAAATACATGTCTTCCTGGAAGCAAAATATCTGATGAAATCCCCACATTATCGGTCATGACAACTTGCTGAACCATAACTGATGACTCCCTACAGTATTTTTGCTTATTCAGGGAAAATAGCTATAATTTTCCTGTAAATCAACTATACTTGCTTTTAGTGTTTTTGTTTCTGAAGGACTGGTGACATATCTATAATTAACGATTCAATATGTCCTTGACATAAATGTCAACAAAAACATAAAAGACAAGGTTGTGGCCCTGCTGTTGTCCAGGAAGTATCACTATCAAAGTGATTTACCTCTGCTCCACAGCAAGGCATGCAGTCAAACTTACCTGAAAAACTACTAACCGCGTACTTCAGCCTACTTAAATAGCTTAAAATGACACCAATTAACTTGAGGATTCCTTCTTTGAAATGGAGAGAGGATTCCTTCATATTAGTCACTCATTTTCAACATCTAAGTATGTGTAGTTGGACTTTCATGTTGTTCATGTCCCTTTTCCTTCATATTGATAAAGTTATCACAAAAACAAATGGGATTCTTGCAACCTAGCATAAAATCTCCTGTCTCTTAACTACTGAGATCAGTTTCTCACTTGACAAAGGAATTTGTATGCCTTATTGGATTAAGTTCTTACAGTCATTTCAGTCCAGCTATACCAGCAAATGCCAAAAGCTTCTGCTTTGCAATTAAGACACATTGTAGTTATGCCAGCTCCTACAGTATAGAGCAACCTTAAAATGAGGCATCTCCCAGTGATACACAAGATAACCTTACTTACTGGTATGCCAATAACTGGACTGTAGTCATTAGTAACAAATATGCAGATTAAGCTGCGGCTTCTCTACGTCTGCTATCTGCTCTCTCACTACTCTTCAATATTCTCATGGAGGCCTTCTCTAAAGACATGACTATAACCATGGAACTACCTTCCCAGTGATATCAAAGGAGCACCACATACGATTATCTTGTAAACTCGATCACATGCATACCTTTTCTGGATATCGGAATGTTTCTGCTTAACGATTATCCAAACTACTACCTAAGGATACTATCATTTTCTGTAAATATACTAGCTTCTACAAGAATGTGGTGCATGATTCTTGATAATGGATTGACTACAATTCCTGACTGCATTCTAGTTGCCTTGTTGTGACCTTATATAATCACGACATTGTTTAATCTCATTCAACATGCTCATCCCAGCACTGCACTGTAGGCAGAAGACTATGGTCAACTATTGTAATACACTCTGTAGTTTGTGAATGTATTATTTTATAACAAGTCATGAGTAGATGTGGGCCTTTAGGTCCACTTAACCCACCTCAAATAGAATAAATAAAACATTTTAGCTTTTTAAATTTAGGTTACTCTGTACTCATTCTATCATAATCATTTCCCACTTTACACAAAGTGCCTGGCAGTCTTCAGCTCTTCTCAGATCTGAAGCTGTCAATCATGTTTGTTTTAAAGTTTTCTATCATAAGCAGAGCTTAAGACAAGCTTATAGGCTTAAATACACATAATGTATATAGCAAGATGTTTACAAATATATATATATATATATATATATATATATATATATATATATATATATATATATATGGGTCTATGTTAAAACATCGAAAGTGCACTTTCACGAACCCACTTTAGCGAAAGTGCATAACATCGAACATGCACTTTCACTAAAGTAAACAAAAAAAGTAAAAAATACACATGCTGCACCCCCCCACACCCTCCCTGGTTTAATATTCTAACTCCGAGATCACACTACAGTGGGGAAAAGGGAATATTCCCTTATCCCCACTGTACCACAATCTCCACAAAAGATTTTTTTGGTTGTACATCATCAGAATATGTTGATGTACAACTAACAAAACATGCAAACTGCATGTTTTTTCGTTTTTTACTTTCTTTTAGTGAAAGTGCATATTCGATGTTATGCACTATATATATGTACCGCAGTGTCATTGGCAAATAGGGGTTCGATCATAAGTGATTCGACAAAGTGATGTAGACCCAATTTCCACATAGTCAGATGTACTTATGATATTGCCATGGGTGTTTTAGAGTTGCTGTCTATGGTACTGTTATTGAAAATAATGCAATACAGAGAACTCTTGTCTTTTTTTGATGGTAATGATCATCATTGTCTTGTATGATCTCCTGATAAAGCTTTCTCTGTTTGTTACTTTGTTTGTTTTTTTTTTTTTTAATTCGTCATCTTAAAAAAAAGTTGTGCTACATCTAGAATAAAAGAATACAACCATGCAGAATATTAAATAGATACCCTTTAGAAATCTTGCCATTTTGCAGGAAGTAAATTTGACAACAGTTGACTCAAATAAAAGGCAGAGTCTAAAGAAAAGACATGCATGTAGGAAACCAAGACAACACTGGCAGAGGCAGCCCAGTAGCTCCTTATAGCAGAACAGAGTAGTTTCAAGACAATTATGAGAGACAGTCCTGAGATATCACTGATTGCCCTCTGACCTTTCTCATTTAGTTCAAATTACTAGGCAGATTTTTGTCTTTATATAGACATCTGATATCAGATAAGTGTGTCAGACAGGTAAGGAGACAATCAAAGTTTGCAGCAAACTGCTACCGAACCCCATCCCATTTACTCCAGAAATAACACATTCTTTTGCTGTACCAGTCTTCAAGTTAACAGTATCAGCTCCAGAGGGTTGCAGTAATTTGCTTGCATTACCTCACACAAACACAGACATTGTATTTATTTAATTATTTTATTTATTTATTAGCATTTGTTTACTAGGCTTACCCATCTGTGCATAAGTTGCCCCTTTTCAGAGGAGGTCTGAGGAGAAAAGCTAGAAGCATAAATACATGTACAAGAAGTGCAAAAAGCAGTAGAAAGTTACAATGACATTAAGCAATTTGTAACAGAATGGATTCAAATACGGTGCATAGCAAAGTATCAACAGGGTTTTACAAAAGACAACAGAACATGTCAATAGGTAAACAGATTGTTAAGTCATGAATAAAATCTAACATATGATCACAACAGTGGTGAAAGGAAAAAAAGAGAAAGTCATTCACAACAGCAGGCATTTTAAAAGTGACATTTGAGGCTGGTGAATTTAGGTTGATTCATCATTTATCGTACCCGACGGGGAATTTGGTGAATGACTTTGTTTCAATGGAGGTTGCTAGAGTCAGTTATTCATCTTTTAATGATATGGTGAAGGTTATCTGGGCGTTTAAGGATCCTTGGTTAATGAAGGTGGATATTGACTCTGCTTTTTTCCTGTTACCAGTAAGAGAGGAAGAGTGGCCATTACTGGGCATGGTAGTAGGAGAGAAATTTTATTTTGATAAGGCTATGCTGACAGGTTGCTCTGTAGCTTGTGCTACGTTTGAGAAATTTAGTATGGCTCTTCATTGGGTCTGGCAGCAGTGGGTGGGTACCCAGAGGCAGTGGATTACTTAGACAATTTTTTGTTAGTGGGTGAGAGGTTTGAAGGAGCATATGAGGGATTACAGGAATTCTGGGTATGTGTGATGAGTTAGGGGGTTCCATTAGCCTGGCACAAATTGGAAGGCCAGCTAAAGCTTTGGATTTTTTGGCTTTGTTAGTGGATGCAGGGCATGGGCTATTTTGCTTGCCCATGGATAAGACAGACAGATTGAAGGAGAAGATTGGGGCACTGATGTGTAAGGCAAAAGTACGCATTTGAATGGTCAAGGAGCTCCTATGGCTTTTAAATTTTACATGTCATGCAGTTCATCTGGGGTGTACTTTTTGCAGGTCAGTGGCCCTTTTATTGAAAGGAAGGAAGAGTAAACACCATTGGGTTAGGATTAGCAAGTTGGCATGGGCTGACCTGGGTCTTGGTTATCCTTTTTGGAGCAGTTCAATGGGGTCTCTTTTTGGCAGTCGGACTGGGTTGGTCAAGTGAAACTGCAGCTGTTTATGGATTCGGCGGGAGGTACTGGAATGGGGGCATTTTTTACAGGTGAATAGTTTGCAACATGATGGCCACTGGACTGGAAGGAGGAGTGGAAGAGGGATGTCACTTTTTTGGAGTTAATGCCAATTTGGGTAGCTTTGGTAGTTTGGAGGGAGAAATTGAAAGGAAAGAAGGTCATTTTCTATTCAGCTAACATGGCAGTGGTAAGGGTTTTGCAGATGAAGGTTGCAAGATCTGAAATATTGTTCATGGTTTTACGTAAGATGGTTTTGCAGAGTTTGATTATTAGCTTTTCATTTACAAGAGTGCATGTGGCAGGCGTGTGAAATGCAATAGCTGACAGTTTGTCTCAATTAGTTTTCTAGATTTTGACAGTTGGCTCCAGGGGTGGAGGAGGTGCCAGCAGTTCTGCCAGAGGAAGTATGGTATCTTGGGTTGATGTAACCAGAAGGTTAGTGCAGAAATCATGGGTAGTGTCCACCAGGAAGGCATATGGTAGGGCACTTTATGAGTGTGATAAATTTGTATTGCAGTTACCAGAGGAAGAAGGGGTTTGGATGGAGCAGCTGTTGCTTCACACATTTAGGGGCAAGGTAAGGCTTTGCAGACAGTTAAGACTGATTTGGTGGCAATTAGTATATTCACACAGGTGGCTGGGTTGCATGACTTCACAAAGTCTTGACTAATGGGGTGGATGTTGAGAGGAAGAGTGGCTGTAATGAATGTAGTTATGCACTAGTCATTGATGAGACAGATGTTGAAAATTTGATGAAGGGCTTGGCATTAGTAGAGAAGGATTCAGTTGATTAAATCGTATGGGTTACTATGAGTTTTTGGTTGAATTTCCATGCACTTCGGATGTCAGAGATGTTAGGATCAATAGTTTGGGGTGATGTAATAATATGTCCCGGGGCAGTTCACATTGGGTTACAGAGATCTAAAGCAGGTCAGTTTGGGAAAGGTGCATTAATAGTTTTGAGGAAAGATAGGAATGAAGGGCTTTGTCTGGTAGCTTAGGCTCTATAGCTGATGTGGATGCAGGTTGGGAGTCCCAAGATTTGTTTTTTTGTTTGAGGGGTGGAGGGAGTGTAACAAGTAGTCCGTTTATACAGGTTATAAGGAGGACTTTTCATTGTATGGGTTTTCCAGCTGAGAGGCTTGCAGCTTCTTCTTTTCGTATTGGTAGGACTTCAGATTTGGCCAGGGAGGACAGATCCACTGAAGTTATTAGATGGGTGGGGAAATGGTCTTCTAATGCTTTTTTAGCTTATATTAGATAATGATTTAATGGTAATAATAATAATAATATTTTTTTGTCTTTCAGGAAACCAGATCTTCATCTTGGGCCATTCCTATGTCTACTGGGCAGAGAAAAGGGCAGAGGACAGATGGAAAGAATTTGGGATTATATCGTTTAGGGTGGTCAGTTACTTGGCATGGGATTAGAGGCCTTACAGGGTCTTAATTGATGCAGAAGTTGGTATGTTAAAGTGGTGGTTAGGTTCTCCATGAATACTGGTGATACATTTAGGTGGTAATGATTTAGGAATAATTAATAAGAAGCAGTTGATGGATAAGATAAGGGATGATTTGTATATGTTGCAAACATTATGCCCGGGCATGTGTATAGTACAGTTGAAGATAAAGCCACACTTGACTTGGAGGAATAATGATATGTTTCATGCTTTGGAGTGGACTCGGGGGGTGGTTAATCATAGGTTGACATTACAATTAGGAGCATTGGGCATGTACATGATTGAACATCATGATTTTGATGACAGATTTGGTTTGGTTTAGATCTGATCCTGTACATTTGAGTGACATTAGCCTAGATTTATTTAATGTCCATTTGAGATTATTTTTTGAGGAAATAATTATATGCTTGGGTAAAAGATGGGAAACAGCCTGTGGTCAGGCTGGTTGGTGGAAAAGAGGGACAGGATTGTCCTCTTCTGTTCCCTCTCTTGGTGATGGTGTTGTTGATATTGAGTTTGGGATGGGGAGAAACTGACAACTTGAGAGCAAATTAGTAGACAGGACATGCAATCATCACACAGAAGATAGCCAACTGAAGACAAGCCAGAGAAACTTTTTGCTGCTGGGGAGAGTGTTATTCATTACTCCAGTATGCTATCAAAAGATTATCATAGGCTTTAGTTGAAAAAAAAAAAGAAACTTTGCACCAGGCTTGTTGGGTCATGTCCTCAGCTATGCTCATTTATGGTGTTTAATTGCATGTTGCAATTTACTGATTCATTTTCATTAATTAGTCTGTCTTTAGCAACTATTCAGACAAATCCAATTTCCTATTACTTTGTTCCAGGACTAAATACATTTGAAGTATATTGGTCTTGCAAGTGCTTCTCATTCTTTGTAATGAAAATTACTTATATACATTTTGTTTTAATATCTTTTCTGTGGATTTACATTAGATATCTACAGGTTGACAGTGGAGAGCTTTAAACACTACAAATAACACACTTAAAAAGAGGTTGCTATGGAGATACACTATTCACCAGCATGTAGCAAGTGTTTTCGAACTATTAATCCTACTAGTTTTAATATGAGACTACTCTCAGAAAAAAAGCAATAAAGTCATTCAGAGCCTAGCCACTGTTGAAGGTTATTTCAGTTTATTTTCATAATGTAGAAGCGGTGACCATTATGAATGCAGAGCTCAAATGAATACATACTTAATACAATTATATGTTCAGCATTGCTAATTCATTTCATTGTAACATTTCATTGCTGATTTGTAGAAACCTAAATATTATCCCTTAAATGTGGTAACAGAAGCAGAATATTTTGACCTGATTGCCAGTGTGTGGCTATCATAAGTAACAGAAGACAGAAATAAAAAGTAGATGAATGGTTCAGTTTTAAATTCTTATCCTCATAGTATTGAAAAAGGTTATAAACAAACAAGATAAAAATATTTCATACAAAAGAAAACTAGTAGGCATTTACCTAATTGTATCAATACAGCAACTTGCATTGCTGGTTTATTTTTAATTTAAGTTGATATCTGCTTTGCACAGTCCTTGTATTACCGCGAGACCAAAACACTGAATAAGTACAAAAAAAAGTCAATATTTTATCCCCATGCTCAGGAAATTTAGCGGTGTATAAATAGCAATGTAATTACTATATATTTAGGCATATCAGTCATGGGTAAATTTAATTCTTTGAGGTTTTCATGCATAATTATTTTTTGTAATTATTTAAATACGTAATATTTCCTGGAAGCAAATATCTGATGAAATCCCCACATTATGCGGTCATGACAACTTGCTGAACCATAACTGATGACTCCTACAGTATTTTTGCTTATTCAGGGCAAATGGCTATAATTTTCTGTAAATCAACTATACTTTACTTTTTAGTGTTTTTGTTTCTGAAGGACTGGTGACATATCTATAATTAACGATTCAATATATGTCCTTGACATAAATGTCAACAAAAACATAAAGACAAGGTTGCTGGCCCTGCTGTTGTCAGGAAGTATCACTATCAAAAGTGATTTACCTCTGCTCCACAGCAAGGCATGCAGTCAAACTTACCTGAAAAACTACTAACCCGCGTGCTAGCATACTTAAATAGCAAAAATGACACCAATTAACTTGAGGATTCCTTCTTTGAAATGGAGAGAGAGATTCCCTTCCATATTAGTCACTCATTTCAACATCTAAGTATGTGGTGGACTTTCATGTTGTTCATGTCCCTTTTCCTTCATATTGATAAAGTTATCACAAAAACAAATGGGATTTTGCAGCCTAGCATAAAATCTCCGCAATATATAACTACTGAGATCAGTTTCTCACTTGACAAAGGAATTTTTATGCCTTATTGGTTAAGTTCTTACAGTCATTTCAGTCCAGCTATACCCTTAAAATGCCAAAAGCTTCTGCTTTGCAATTAGACACATTGTACAGTTATGCCAGCTCCTACAGTATAGAGCAACAAAAATGAGGCATCTCCCGGTGATACACAAGATAACCTTACTTACTGGTATGCCAATAGCTGGACTGTAGTCATTAGTAACAAATATGCAGATTAAATACTTGGCTTCTCGTCTGCTATCTGCTCTCTCACTACTCTTCAATATTCTCATGGGGCCTTCTCTAAAGACATGACTATAACCATGGAACTACCTTCCAGTATTATCAAAAGGGCACCACATCACGATTATCTTGTAAACTTCGATCCACATGCATACCTTTTCTGGATATAGGAATGTTTTCTGCTTATGATTATCCAAACTACTACCCTCACGGATACTATCATTTTCTGTAAATATACTAGCTTCTACAGAATGTGGTGCATGATTCTTGATAATGGATTGATACAATTCCTGACTGCATTCTAGTTGCCTTGTTGTGACCTTATATAATCCACGACATTGTTTAATCATTCAACATGCTCATCCCAGCACTGCACTGTAGGCGAAGACCACTGGTCAACTATTGTAATACACTCTGTAGTTTGTGAATGTATTATTTTATAACAAGTCATGAGTAGATGTGGGCCTTTAGGTCCATAACCCACCTCAAATAGAATAAATAAAACACATTTTAGCTTTTTAAATTTGATTTACTCTGTACTCATTCTATCATAATCATTTCTTACTTTACACAAGTGCCTGGCAGTCTTCAGCTTCTTCTCAGATCTGAGCTGTCAATCATATTTGTTTAAAGTTTTCTATCATAAGCAGAGCTTAAGACAAACATAGGCAAATACACATACTGCTTATATAGCAAGATGTTTACAAATATATATATATATATATATATATATATATATATATATATATATATATATATATATATGGGTCTATGTTAAAACATGAAACTGCACTTTCACAAAATTACTTTAAGCGAAAGTGCATAACATCAAACATGCACTTTCACTAAAGTAAACAAAAAAGTAAAAATACACATGCTGCACCCCACACCCTCCCTGGTTTAATATTCTAACTCCGAGATCACACTACAGTGGGGAAAAGGGAATATTCCCTTATCCACTGTACCACAATCTCTGCGATTTTTTACGTTTGTACATCATCAGAATATGTTGATGTACAACTAACAAGCTAATGCAAACTGCTACCATGTTTTTCGTTTTTTACTTTCTTTTAGTGAAAGTGCATATTGATGTGTTATGCCGCCTATATATATAATACGCTTGGTGTCATTTGGCAAAATAGGGGTTAGATCATAAGTGATTCGACAAAGTGATGTAGACCCAATTTCCACATAGTCCAGATAATAACTTATGATATTGCCATGGAACATGTTTTAGAGCTGCTTGCATCTATGGTACTGTTATTGAAAATAATGCAATACAGAGAAGGCCTCTTGTCTTTTTTGATGGTTAATGATCATCATTGTCTTGTATGATTAGTCCTGATAAAGCTTTCTCTGTTTGTTACTTTGTTTTATTACTTTTTTAATTCGTCATCTTAAAAAAAAGTTGTTGCTACATCTAGAATAAAAGAATACAACCATGCAAGAATATTAAATAGATACCCTTACAGAAATCTTGCCATATTTGCAGGAAATAGAATTTGACAACAGTTGACTCAAATAAAAGGCAGAGTCTAAAGAAAGAAGACATGCATGCTAGGAAACCAAGACAACACTGGCAGAGGCAGCCCAGTAGCTCCTTATAGCAGAACAGAAATAGTTTCAAGACTAATTATGAGGAGACAGTCCTGAGAATATCATGATTGCCCTCTGACCTTTCTCATTTAGTTTCAAATTACTAGGCAGATTTTTGTCTTTATATAGACATCTGATATCTCAGATAAGTGTGTCATACAGAGTAAGGAGACAATCAAAGTTTGCAGCAAACTGCTACCAAACCCCATCCCATTTACTCCAGAAATAACACATTCTTTTTGCTGTACCAGTCTTCAAGTTAACAGTGATCAGCTCCAGAAGGGGTTGCAGTAATTTGCTTTACATTACCTCCACACAAACACAGACACATTGTATTTATTTAATTATTTTATTTTATTTTATTAGCATTCTGTTTACTAGGCTTACCCATCTGTTGCATAAAGTTGCCCCTTTTCAGAGGAGGTCTGAGGAGAAAAGCTGAGAAGCATAAATACATGTACAAAGAAGTGCAAAAGCAGTAGAAAGATTACACAATGACATTAAGCGAATTTGTAACAGAAGAATGGATTCAAATGCAGATTTGCATAGCAAAAGTATCAACGAAGGGTTTTTTTACAAAAGACAGCAGAACATGTCAATGGTAAACAGAAGCGTTCATGCAAGTCATGTAATAAAATCTAACATATGATCACAACAGTGGTGAAAGGAAAAAAAAGAAAAGTCATTCACAACAGCAGGCATTTAAAAGTGACATTTGGGGCATTGGCTGGAGTGAATTTAGGTTGATTCATCATTTATAAATTACCAGCAGGCAGGGGAATTTGGTAGCAGATGACTTTGTTTCAATGGAGGTTGCTAGAGTCCCGGTTTATTCATCTTTTAATGATATGGTAAGAAGGATTATCACCAGGGGTTTTAAGGATCGCTTGGATTTAATGAAGGTGGATATTGACTCTGCTTTTTTCCCTGTTACCCAGTAAGAGAGAGGAAGAGTGGCCATTACTGGGCATGGTAGTAGGAGAGAAATTTTATTTCAGTATAAGGCTATGCTGACAGGGTTGCTCTGTAGCTTGTATACGTTTGAGAAATTTAGTAGCGAAGCTCTTCATTGGGTCTGGCAGCAGTGGAATTTAAGGTACCCAGAGGCGGTGGATTACTTAGACAGAATTGCCTTGTTGAGTAAGAATTTGAGAGGTTTGGAAAAGGAGCATATGAGGGATTACAGGAATTCTGGGTATGTGTGATGAGTTAGGGGGTTCCATTAGCCTGGCACAAATTGGAACGCCAGCTAAAGCTTTGGATTTTTTGGCTTTGTTAGTGGATGCAGGGCATGGGCTATTTTGCTTGTCCATGGATAAGACAGACAGATTGAAGGAGAAGGTGGGGCACTGATGTGTAAGGCAAAAGTCGCATTTGAATGGTCAAAGGAGCTCCTATGGCTTTTAAATTTTACATGTCCAGGTAGTTCATCTAGGGGTGTGTACTTTTGCAGGTCCAGTGGCCCTTTTATTGAAAGGAAGGAAGAGTAAACACCATCGGGTTAGGATTAGCAAGTTGGCATGGGCTGACCTGGGTCTTGGTTATCCTTTTTGGAGCAGTTCAGTGAGGTCTCTTTTTGGCAGTCGGACTGGGTTGGTCAAGTGGAAACTGCAGCTGTTTATTGGATTCGGTAGGGAGGTACCGCTGGAAATGGGGGCATTTTTTACAGGTGAATAGTTTGCAACACGATGACCACTGGACTGGAAGGAGAAGTGGAAGAGGGATGTCACTTTTTTGGAGTTAATGCCAATTTGGGTAGCTTTGGTAGTTTGGAGGGAGAAATTGAAAGGAAATAAGGTAATTTTCTATTCAGCTAACATGGCAGTGGTAAAGGTTTTGCAGATGAAGGTTGCAAGATCTGAAATACTGTTCATGGTTTTACGTAAGATGGTTTTGCAGAGTTTGATTATTAGCTTTTCATTTACAAGAGTGCATGTGGCAGGGGTGTGAAATGCGATAGCTGACAGTTTGTCTCAATTAGGGTTTTCTAGATTTTGACAGTTGGCTCCAGGGGTGGAGGAGGTGCCAGCAGTTCTGCCAGAGGAAGTAGTGGTATCTTGAGTTTGATATAACCAAGAAGGTTGGTGCAGGAAATCATGGGTGGTGTCCACCTCAGGAAGGCATATGGTGAGGGTGACCCTTATGAATCTGATAAATTTGTATTGCAGTTACCAGAGGAAGAAGGGGTTTGAATGGAGCAGCTGTTGCTTCACACATTTGGGGGCAAGGTAAGACTTTGCAGACAGTTAAGACTGATTTGGTGGCAATTAGTATATTCACACAGGTGGCTAGGTTGCATGACTTCACAAAGTCTTGACTAATGGGCCGGATGTTGAGAGGAAGAGTGGCTAGCCAGTGAATGTAGTTATGCACTGATCATTGATGAGACAAATGTTGAAAATCTTGATGAAGGGCTTGGCATTAGTAGAGGAGGATTCAGTTGATTAAGTCGTATGGGTTACTATGAGTTTTTGGATGTATTTCTATGCACTTCGGATGTCAGAGTTGTTAGGATCAATAGTTTGAGTTGATGTAATAATACGTCCTGGGGCAGTTCACATTGGGTTACAGAGATCTAAAGTAGGTCAGTTCGGGAAAGGTGCATTAATAGTTTTGAGGAAAGATAGGAATGAAGGGCTTTGTCCAGTAGCTCAGGCTCTATAGCTCATGTGGATGCAGGTTGGGAGTCCCAAGATTTGTTTTTTTGTTTGAGGGGTCTGTTTATACAGGTTATAAGGAGGGCTTTTCATTGTATGGGTTTTCCAGCTAAGAGGCTTGCAGCTTCTTCTTTTCGTGTTGGTAGGGCTTCAGATTTGGCCAGGGAGGGCAGATCCACTGAAGTTATTAGAAGGGTGGGGAAATGGTCTTCTAATGCTTTTTTAGCTTATATTAGATAATGATTTAATGGTAATAATAATAATATTTTTTTTTTTTGTCTTTCAGGAAACCAGATCTTCATCTTGGGCCATTCCTATATCTACTGGCAGAGAAAAGGGCAGAGGACAGATGGAAAGAATTTGGGATTATATCGTTTAGGGTGGTCAGTTACTTGGCATGGGATTAGAGGCCTTAGAGGGTCTTAATTGATGCAGAGGTTGGTATGTTAAAGTGGTGGTTAGGTTCTCCATGAATACTGGTGATACATTTAGGTGGTAATGATTTAGGAATAATTAATAAGAAGCAGTTGATGGATAAGATAAGGGATGATTTGTATATGTTGCAAACATTATGCCCTGGCATGTGTATAGTACAGTCAAAGATAAAGCCACACTTGACTTGGAGGGATACTGATAGTTTTCATGCTTTGAAGTGGACTCGGGGGGTGGGTTAATCATAGGTTGACATTACAATTAGGAGCATTGGGCATGTACATGATTGAACACCATGATTTTGATGACAGGGATTTGGTTTGGTTTAGATCTGATCCTGTACCTTTGAGTGACATTAGCCTAGATTTATTTAATGTCCATTTGAGATTATTTTTTGAGGAAATAGTTATATGCTTGGGTAAAAGATGGGAAACAGCCTGTGGTCAGGCTGGTTGGTGGAGAAGAGGGACAGGATTGTCCTCTTCTGTTCCCTCTCTTGGTGATGGTGTTGTTGATATTCAGTTTGGGATCAAGTGAGCTGGAGGATGCTACTTGATAAGAATAAGTGAGTGGGCATGGATGCTGCTTATTCAGATAGGGTGAGTGGGTACGCTGCCCTGTTGAATTTTAAAGCAAGGTCGAATTATACTTATTGGTTACTGTTCTTGAATAAATGTATTGGTTTTGTTGAATTTAAAAAGGTCATCAAATGTCCATTTGTGTCAATGTGTTTTATTAAAAGGGGCCGGGACAAATGAGGTTTTGGACAAACTAATTTGTCCAGGACCATTTTAAGGGGTAGAGTAAGTGTGTTGGGGTGGGGGGTGTATGGAATGGTATAGAGTTTCAGGATAGGTCTAAGTTAAGTTAGTTAGGTTTTGGGTGGTAATGGGTTAATTATGGGGAGTAAAGGAAGTGATGTAGGTTCGGGATGTGGTTAGGTTTTATAATTGTGAAGGGAAGGAGTAGTGTCGCATTTTGCATGAGTTTGCAACCCTTCCTCCCTCCTCTTCTGTCTTTGTAATTAATTAATTAGATTATCAAATGATAAGTGTGAGAAGTATGGAGAAGAGGGACAGGATTGTCCTCTTCTGTTCCCCCTCCTGGTAATGGTAAAAATTATTTTTTATGTTTGAATAAATGGATTCAGCGGGAGGTACTGGAATGGGAGCATTTTTACAGGTGAATAGTTTGCAACATGATGGCCACTGGACTGGAAGGAGGAGTGGAAGAGGGATGTCACTTTTTGGAGTGTATGCCAATTTGGGTAGCTTTGGTAGTTTGGAGGGGAGAAATTGAAAAGGAATAGTAGTTGTCATTTCTATTCAGCTAACATGGCAGTGGTAAAGGGGTTTTGCAGATGAAGGTTGCAAAGATCTGAAATATTGTTCATGGTTTTACGTAAGATGGTTTGCAGAGTTTGATTATTAGCTTTCATTTACAAGAGTGCATGTGGCAGGCGTGTGAAATGCAATAGCTGACAGTTTGTCTCAATGGTCTAGTTTTCTAGATTTTTGACAGTTGGCTCCAGGGGTGGAGGAGGTGCCAGCAGTTCTGCCAGAGGAAGTATGGTATCTTGGGTTGATATAACCAGAAGGTTGGTGCAGAAATCATGGGTGGTGTCCACCAGGAAGGCATATGGTAGGGCACTTTATGAATCTGATAAATTTGTATTGCAGTTACCAGAGGAAGAAGGGGTTTGAATGGAGCAGCTGTTGCTTCACACATTTTAGGGGCAAAGCAGTGAAGGCTTTGCAGACAGTTAAGACTGATTTGGTGGCAATTAGTATATTCACACAGGTGGCTAGGTTGCATGACTTCACAAAGTCTTGACTAATGGGCCGGATGTTGAGAGGAAGAGTGGCTGTAGTGAATGTAGTTATGCACTGATCATTGATGAGACAAATGTTGAAAATCTTGATGAAGGGCTTGGCATTAGTAGAGGAGGATTCAGTTGATTAAGTCGTATGGGTTACTATGAGTTTTTGGATGTATTTCTATGCACTTCGGATGTCAGAGTTGTTAGGATCAATAGTTTGAGTTGATGTAATAATACGTCCTGGGGCAGTTCACATTGGGTTACAGAGATCTAAAGCAGGTCAGTTTGGGAAAGGTGCATTAATAGTTTTGAGGAAAGATAGGAATGAAGGGCTTTGTCTGGTAGCTTAGGCTCTATAGCTGATGTGGATGCAGGTTGGGAGTCCCAAGATTTGTTTTTTTGTTTGAGGGGTGGAGGGAGTGTAACAAGTAGTCCGTTTATACAGGTTATAAGGAGGACTTTTCATTGTATGGGTTTTCCAGCTGAGAGGCTTGCAGCTTCTTCTTTTCGTATTGGTAGGACTTCAGATTTGGCCAGGGAGGACAGATCCACTGAAGCTATTAGATGGGTGGGGAAATGGTCTTCTAATGCTTTTTTAGCTTATATTAGATAATGATTTAATGGTAATAATAATAATAATATTTTTTTGTCTTTCAGGAAACCAGATCTTCATCTTGGGCCATTCCTATGTCTACTGGGCAGAGAAAAGGGCAGAGGACAGATGGAAAGAATTTGGGATTATATCGTTTAGGTGATTGGGTCAGTTACTTGGCATGGGATTAGAGGCCTTACAGGGTCTTAATTGATGCAGAAGTTGGTATGTTAAAGTGGTGGTTAGGTTCTCCATGAATACTGGTGATACATTTAGGTGGTAATGATTTAGGAATAATTAATAAGAAGCTGGAAGTTGATGGATAAGATAAGGGATGATTTGTATATGTTGCAAACATTATGCCTGGCATGTGTATGTAAAGTACAGTTGAAGATAAAGCCACACTTGACTTGGAGAATAATGATATGTTTCCTCTATGCTTTGGAGTGGACTCGGGGTGGAGGTTAATCATAGGTTGACATTACAATTAGAACATTGATGTATGCATGATTGAACATCATGATTTTGATGACAGATTTGGTTTGGTTTAGATCTGATCCTGTACATTTGAGTGACATTAGCCTAGATTTATTTAATGTCCATTTGAGATTATTTTTTGAGGAAATAATTATATGCTTGGGTAAAAGATGGGAAACAGCCTGTGGTCAGGCTGGTTGGTGGAAAAGAGGGACAGGATTGTCCTCTTCTGTTCCCTCTCTTGGTGATGGTGTTGTTGATATTGAGTTTGGGATCAAGTGAGCTGGAGGACGCTACTTGATAAGAATAAGTGAGTGGGCATGGATGCTGCTTATTCAAATAGGGTGAGTGGGTATGCTGCCCTGTTGAATTTTAAAGCAAGGTCGAATTATACTTATTAGTTACTGTTCTTGAATAAAGTTATTGGTTTTGTTGAATTTAAAAAGGTCATCAAATGTCCATTTGTGTCAATGTGTTTTATTAAAGGGGGCCGGGACAAATGAGGTTTGGGACAAACTCATTTGTCCAGGACCATTTTAAGGGGTAGAGTAAGTGTGTTGGGGTTGGGGGGTGTATGGAATGGTATAGAGTTTCAGGATAGGTCTAAGTTAAGTTAGTTAGGTTTTGGGTGGTAATGGGTTAATTATGGGGAGTAAAGGAAGTGATGTAGGTTCGGGATGTGGCTAGGTTTTATAATTGTGAAGGGAAGGAGTAGTGTCGCATTTTGCATGAGTTTGCAACCCTTCCTCCCTCCTCTTCTTTCTTTGTAATTAATTAATTAGATTATCAAATGATAAGTGTGAGAAGTATGGAGAAGAGGGACAGGATTGTCCTCTTCTGTTCCCCCTCCTGGTAATGGTATTTTTGTTATTGAGTTTGGGATCAAATGAGCTGGAGAATGCTGCTTGATAAGAATAAGCATGTGGGTATGGAGCTGCTTACTTGGACAGGATGAGTGGGTACACTGCCCTGGTGAATTTTAAAGGATGATTGAATTACACTTATTGGTTACTGTTCTTGAATAAAGTTTGGTTTTGTTGAACTTAATAAAGATCATCAAATGTCCATTTGTGTCAATGTGTTTTATTAAAAGGGGCTGGGATAAGTGATAGTTATAAGGGCAAGGGGGATGGAGTTCCAGATTTTAGAAATGTTGGAGGAATAGAGACAGTCACCAGTAGAGCTATTTTATTTAATTAATGTGAGTAAATTTTATCTACATTATCTAAATTTGACCTAAATATTCTCATTAACTCCTGTTCCAGTCTAGAATAAACTAATGTCCTACTGGGATGACAACTCTAGCCTCCAAAAGATATAAAATCAAATTTGATAAAAAAAAACATTACTCTAAAACTCTATACATCATAGCACTATAAAGCTTTTCACAAACAAGAAATGTTGTGTCAATAAAACAAAATCAGTGAAACAACATATGAAAACAGAAATCTTTTCAAAATTTAGGGAAACCCACTCAGGACATTAACAAAATGTTTAGCATAGTATATCCACACATGAGACCGACAGATGTTAAGCTTCATCTTTAACGATATGACTTATTTTAGCAACCTCTGCAAATGCTGCAGTTTATCTTCAGAATAAACTTCTCATTGTTTTCATCAATAAGGCATTGTCTTCAATAAACATAAGCTCAGTCTATTTCCATCTCAGACAAAGAGGTTTTCAGGAACAGTTATGGAAAATAAGTGCTGTATTATGTGTCATCAAGACAGCATTCAAATGATTAGAAAGTTTTTAGTCTAATTATGAAAGAAAGCCATTTCATGGCCAAGACATTTCTGAAGACACTATGATTCATGCCTCTCTTTATTCTAGTAGTTCCTCTGGAGAGACTCCACATGAAGAAAATCCAGTGGTATTTAAGTAACTTCCAGAATCAGAAGGTCCAGCTAACAGACGTCAGCCTTCCTTTTCTGTAATCCTGAATCAAGGCGTTACAACAGTGGTTTTAGCTACTGTCTCTAAACCTGTGCCCCTCCTCCTTTCTCCTCTACAAAATCACAAGTTAGCCAAAGATACCACAAATTATCCTTGGTAGGGGGTATTTACATACACTTCAAATAGAGAAAGTTTGGTCCTCACCTCAAAGAAGCACGTGTATAAAAGAGACATTAACTACTCTACTGGCATTGCTGTCCTTTTAGATGATACGTCAGTGATGTACCCTACAGATAATAACAGACAATACTATGATAAGGTTGTTAACAAACATAGTAATGTGCTATGATGAGGTAGTAAACAAACAAGGGAGTATTCATTGTTACTGTTACTCACTGTACAGGTTAGCAGTGATGCTTTAGTAACAGATGATTTAATTAGACCTAGTTGTACAAGCAATTTACATTCCAGGTTAGCAGAACCAAACAGCAGAGAGTATAAATAGAAAGATGTCAGTGTTTTATGACTGGTTTCTTAACAGGCTTCCCCTGGACACAGTGAGGAAGTTGGACTATCAAGCAAGAGACCTGTCTGCTCCACACCTGAACAATCAACTGCCAGAGTTTTGATTCAGGATGCTTCATTCTTTACTAGCTGCAGTAAATACACTCTCAGTTCATTGTAATTGTGGTTCTCTATATTCCTTCATTTACTTTCCTTATGCCAGAAGTTCTACACATGGTGAAAACGGGAAAAATCAAACATAACTCTTGCTGATCTGTTGTGAGCAATGCAAATCAAGACCTCCATAACTTTTTTCTATTTCTGCTATTCAAATGGCATTAACAGAGAACTTGACATTACCTCTCATGAGCAACCTTCTGTCTGTGCAGTGCAAGTCTTCTGCCCCAACCACAGAGCTTTTACTCTTAACACCAGGGAGGATCTCCAGCTAGTCTGCAAAAGTCATTTGTTATCTTATGTGGTCTTGTCTATTTTAAAAGAAGCAAAGACCTAGTGCTACAAAATCCTATCGTTTTTAAGTACATCAGATTTTTAGTCCTATGTAAAACATGTCAATACTACTTTTGTTTGTTTGTATCTAGGTATCGCTATATTTGTTGTCTCTGGCATATTGCTGGCTTAGTCATTTGTTAAAATACACCTTTCGGCTATTTCTGACTGTTAGGCTATTGGTCACTCTTTTGCCATGTATCTTACTTGTTAAATACCTCTAAAAGTTTAAGTACATTTAATACCTCATTGACAGCTACTGAATCCAGCTTGGTATCTAAATTTTGTTCTAGCGACATTGACTTTATCTGTTTTTGAATTAGTCAAGTCTGATTTGAGATATGTGTCTTGAAATATTTTTCTTTCTAGTAGCTGACATAAAAAGAGTACCAGTCTCTAATTCATAAGGAATCTTATAAAATCTTCAAAAAAGAAAGTGTGTCTTTAAAAGAAAAACATTCTTTGCACCTAAAATGGTGTTTGAATTAATCTTGAAACAGTCTATTCACATTCCAGTTTTCTGACTAAAGCAGTAAATATTGAGCATTTCACTGCATGGATGAATGCAGGACTCTAAATTATTATATGTCAAGGACTGAATGCATTAGTCAGACGACTCACTATATGTTACACACATGAAGGGAAACAAGATAATTCAGTAACTTCTCAGATGTTCAGGCCAAAACTAAGGGGCCACAGTTGACAGCTTTGTGGACGACTGCAAACTGGATGCAGCTATCAAATCCCCAAATGATATCAATATACTTCAGGAGGGTCTTACACAAACCAACGACTGGCGTCTTAATCACGTCTCAAACTAAATGCAAAGAAATGCATTATCATTCCCTGTGGTAAAAACATGGTACCTTCACACTATCAAATTAACAATACCCTATGTACCTATGAAGTGGTAAGGGATCTGGGATCACAAGTAGACAGGGACCTTAACTTTGACCACCATGTGTCTACTGTAGTAAAGAAGGCTTTCTGCTTAGCACAATTGATTAGCAAAGTCATCACCTCTAGAGCAAAGGAGGTTATAACTCCTCTATACTCATCACTAATCAGGCCCATAATTGAGTATAATGCCCTTTTGGCATGTACCATACAAACCATCTGCAGCAATTGCAGAGACCTCAGAGGTTTCTAACAAAGAAGATCAAGGGACTCCAACACATGGCTTACACAGACCAACTAAAGTCCCTGTCACTATTCTCAGTATCGTATAGACTTCTTAGGAGAGACTTATACCTGGCTTACTTGTCCAGATCATTAATTCTCACAACAGCCTTCTGTAGGAATGTTTCAACTCAAGAGTATTTGTAAGACTGCCATATAGTCATCCATTCACACATTGTCAAAGCATTACAGGTTGGATACCTAGACCGGGGTTATAGTAGGCTTCTCCAGAACTTCAGATGATATAGATAAATCACACTTATGGAGCATGAGCATGTTTATCAAGCAATTTGCATGCTCCATAAACCACCCTTGTGGAATTTGTGCATTGCTGTGATACTTACGATGAGCATAGTAAAGTATTATGATACCTCACAATAGCATATGTACAACTAGAAGGACCATTGCTCCTGGACAGGTTAACTCACTGCTCCTTTCAGAATGTTTATTTGGTGTAGTAAACACTATAGCTTTTATTGGACTTCTTGTTAGTCTAGCTGTACTGCTCTTCTGATTCATTCCAATAGTTATTTCCAGTGCATTGTGTTCATCACTAAGTCTACTGGTCACTCCATTCTTCCTCTGGACTATGACCAAATTATGACCAGGAATCTTAGAGCATGGGGGGACCAGTGCTGTTTAACATCTATTGAGGGGTATCTTTATGGTTTACCACAGTTTCTTCTTCCTCCAGGTGTGGTTATGACCTAAGGAGCAGGTATGCAAATGGAAGATGCAATGAATTTCCTCTCCTCATCAGAAGCACACCCATGTTGCTACCCTTATCCCCCCTTTGGACTATGCTGTACCAATGCCTACACAACTATCCCTTCTCCCTGGAATGGGCCTATCTACATCCATCACCTGCCAGCACCTCAAGTTCCCCAGTCACTAACCAGAGTTAGTCAAGGCTGTATCCCTGTAAACCACAATACTAGCAGAATGTCTATTTGTATTTTGAGACCTTTTCTAGTTAGATTATTCTTCATGTATATATCTGAAATCTGTTATTCTATACATAAGAAGTAGTTGAATATTGTATACTTTATACTCTTGGCATACTTTTATATTAGCATTGCTTTCTATTGACTTTACTATTCTAATTTGCATTTTCTGGATTTTAGTGTACCACAAGGGCATTTACTGGTACACCGTCTTACCTTCCTTGTAAATGAGTGAAAGTTTTGAAACACGATAAGAATAAATCTAAGATGACTTCCCTGTTTAGGCTATCAGAAGCATATCAGCGTCAAGCAGGAATTGAAATCAAACCACAAGTAGATAAAAATCACGAAGCAACTGAATGTGCCAAAAAAACAAAAGAAAGAATATAAGGTGAAAGACCAGATGAGAAGGCAAGGAATGTGGAAAATACATAAATATAGTTGCAAGTATACAAAACCTCTGGAAGAACCTTATGTTGATCAGGAATGAATGCAGGAATGGTTAAGGGGAGGCAAATTCAAACCAAGAGATGAAATGCTAATACTGGTGGACCAAGATAGTGGTCTACATACACATTGGTTTACAAAGTCCATTGAACATGTGGGAGAAACAGACAAATGTAGGTTTTGTAAAACAGAATTGGAAACAGTTGCACACCTCATTGCTGGTTGCGACATACTAATGGCAGAAGGACTTCATACTGAAAGGCATAACAGTGTGTGCAGAAGACTGTTACACTGGAAGTGTGCAAACATTATGGAACTGAAATGGCTGAAAATACTGAAACATACAAGCGCACTACAAAGCATCATAGAAATGATGAAGTTTACATCACCATGGGATCATCCATTACCAACAGTTCAAAAAGATAGATGCTAGAAAACCAGATATAGTGGTCCAAGAAAGGAAGACAAAGTGGCATTGATCATTGAAATTGCCACACCCAATGACTACACTGTCTTGTGTACAGAGAGAGATGCATGAAGTCATAAAATATCCAGGATTTGCTGACAGAAAGCGAGAGTAATGTGGAAGAAGAATGATACCCAGAGATGGTTCCAATAGTAGAGAAGATGGTTACAACCTTGAAGTCTTCTACAAAAGAATCTACAGTCATATTTAGATATGCTACCAATACATGTAACTGTATGAACTGGCCGGCTGAAGGACTACATTACTGGGCACATTGCGGGTGCTCTGAAGAGCACTTTGACTGACATCAAAGACTGAAACAATACTCATTTCATGAACTTTAATTGACACTTTGACTTTAGGAATGGGGTCCATTCCTGTCATGGTATTAGAAACCCCAAAATTTGGAAAAATTACAACAAAATGAACATGAGAGGGCATGTGGTGCTCTCCTTATAGCTGGGCTAAGTGTTGGTGGGCATTGCTTGAGAATGCAGTCCCATGTGTTAGGGATTATTTGACTGCTGAAAAGTCTGTCCAAGGACAACTATCCATCTTACACGACAGACATGTGTTTCACATACTAATTCTCTATCAGTAATCTGTTGTTCATGCCTGTGCTGTTATGGTGAGTGCTCACAGAAATGTAATTATATACACACACACAGATATATGTGATACTTACATTTAATTGAATGTGCATTTGTTAGAAGATGGCACAGCTGACTGAAACACAAATTATTGTAAATACCGTTTTTCTTCTGTTTTTGATTGTGGTATTGTGGTATAACAGGAAGGAGGAAATTTGCCTTTCTCCAGTGTAGTACAATCTTGGAGTTGTCATATCTATTGAGAAAGTAGCATGGGGGATGAGGGTGGGGCTGCAAAAAAGTATTTTTTGTATTTATTTTAATTGTAATTGGCTCAGTATTGATTTTTTAGATCAATGATTTCTAGGGCTTTTTTGTTTTGTTTTTAGTTGTCAAACTTTTCTTTTTTTATCAAATGAATGAAAAGCTGGCTTGAGTGATTGAAAATTAGCTTATCACACATGCTGCTGACTTTCATTTCTGTGAAAGAACAGCTTGTTGTGCAGTGGAATAACAACATATTTGCCCTTTCCCCACTGTAATGCAACCCTGGAGTCAGTGCACAAAAAATTAGAAGGAGATAAGAGAGGGTGCAGCCCACCACATGGGTAGTGCCGAAATAGAAGGGGGTTGGTTAGTTTTTTGTTTTGTTTTGTTTTAATAGGTTGTTTTCAAGAATTTGTGCATGAAGGCTCCAGATCAATATGTTGCTTTTCAATAAAGCAAAATGCACCCATGCTAGGAGACCAGTTGGCATAATGGTTAAGGACTTTACCTCCCATGCACAAAGGTATAAAGTTAAATCCTGACCTTGGCCAATGTCTATATGCGATTTGCATGTTCTCCCTGCATACTCTTTGAGGTTCTCTCCTCTCAAAAAACATGCTGAGTGTTTTTCTACTCAAATTCACCCAAGAAGCGAGTTGTGGAGCAGCACAGGCTTTAGATGGTGCCCTATAGGTATCTGAGTTGTATAGATTAACCATTCAAGGCATAAACTGTAAAGTGCTCAGTGTCCTCCTAGATAGTAGGACACAGATCACAAACTGTGTGCACCTTGTCAGGGCTAGCCACTCAATGGTGTAAAGTGGATCTAGATAGTTTGGTTGTGTTAATTAATGTGCCAAAATGGGCATGTAGCATTTGCTGGTGATAAGTGGGTTCAGAACCTGACCTACTTCAAACGATACCCAGAACCCACATGCCAGCAGTGGGAAGGGTGTTTATTAACACTTTGGATCCAGATTTTATTCAGGAAGACAAAGCTAGAAGGTAATTGTGGTGAAGGAGGTTTTGGAAGACAATGTGGATATCATTTGAATTAATGTCAGACTCGCAGCAATCAGACTCCAGGAGTAACGATAGATCACTATTCATAATCTCAGCCTGTGCTTACAGCAGGCTGCAACAGTGAGGAAAAATTACGATACAGCAGCAGTTGCGGACAATAGATAAAGCAGGACAACATGAATTGTTGCTAATAATAATGGGTGACCCTGTGAAATGCATATATCGGGACAGAAGAGCAAGATATGAGGACGAGCTGGATTCACATGAGTGGGGAACCCAAAAGGAATAAGAAGGGAGTACATTCTAAACCTCTGACAGGCAAATGTCTTGATGATGACCGGCATGGTTAAACCGAAAACAGTCACGTCTGCATGCAAGGTGGCTACATGCCAACTCAGGTCAGCTTCCTCCTAGTAAGAAAAACTGGGGTAAAAAGCAGGGATTGCAAAGTCATCTGTGAGGGCCACCCTCACACCACCACTGTTTGCCACAGCCACTGCCACAGAGCAGTGCACAGAAAGAGCTCTGAAATCCAGAAACCAGGCTGAAGACATGTAAGTTTACACTGGAAACAAAGCAGAGGTTCAAGGAATTAGTTCTAGCACCCCAGGGAGAAGAGCAAATAGTAGAAGATGAGGAAGAATGGCAGTACTAAAACACCATGGGCAAAAAGGGAAAAGGGGGGGAGTAGCAGATAAAACATGTGGGAGAAACAGACAAATGTAGGTTTTGTAAAACAGAATTGGAAACAGTTGCACACCTCATTGCTGGTTGCGACATACTAATGGCAGAAGGACTTCATACTGAAAGGCATAACAGTGTGGCAAGACTGTTACACTGGAAATTGTGCAAACATTATGGAACTGAAATGGCTGAAAAATACTGGAAACATGCGCCACAAAGCATCATAGAAATGATGAAGTTTACATCACATGGGATCATCCATTACCAACAGTTCAAAAGATAGATGCTAGAAAACCAGATATAGTGGTCCAAGAAAGGAAGACAAAAGTGGCATTGATCATTGAAATTGCCACACCCAATGACTACACTGTCTTGTGTACAGAGAGATGCAAAGTCATAAAATATCAGGATTTGCTGACAGAAACGAGAGTAATGTGGAAGAAAGATACCCAGATGGTTCCAATAGTAGAAGGAGCAACGTGTCTTCTACAAAAGAATCTACAGTCATATTTAGATATGCTACCAATACATGTAACTGTATGAACTGCCGAAGGACTCATTACTGGGCACATTGCGGGTGCTCTGAAGAGCACTTTTGACTGACATCAAAGACTGAAACAATACTAATTTCATGAACTTTAATTGTACTTTGACTTAGGAATGGGGTCCATTCCTGTCATGGTATTAGAAACCCCAAAAATTTGGAAAAATTACAACAAAATGAACATGAGAGGGCATGTGTAGTGCTCTCCTTATAGCTGGGCTAAGTGTTGGTGGGCATTGCTTGAGAATGCAGTCCCATGTGTTAGGGATTATTTGACTGCTGAAAAAATCTGACCAAGGACAACTATCCATCTTACACAGACATGTGTTTCACATACTGAATTCTCTATCAGTAATCCTGTTGTTCATGCCTGTGCTGTTATGGGGAGTGCTCACAGAAATGTAATTATATACACACACAGAGATATATGTGATACTTACATTTAATTGAATGTGCATTTGTTAGAAGATGGCACAGCTGACTGAAACACAAATTATTGTAAATACCGTTTTTCTTCTGTTTTTGATTGTGGTATTGTGGTATAACAGGAAGGAGGAAATTTGCCTTTCTCCAGTGTAGTACAATCTTGGAGTTGTCATATCTATTGAGAAAGGAGCATGGGGGATGGCGTGGGGCTGCAAAAAAATTATTTTTTGTATTTATTTTAATTGTAATTGGCTCAGTATTGATTTTTTAGATCAATGATTTCTAGGGCTTTTTTGTTTTGTTTTAGTTGTCAAACTTTTCTTTTTTTATCAAATGAATGAAAAGCTGGCTTGAGTGATTGAAAATTAGCTTATCACACATGCTGCTGACTTTCATTTCTGTGAAAGAACATTGTGCAGTGGGAATAACAACATTTGCCCTTTCCCCACTGTAATGCAACCCTGGAGTCAGTGCACAAAATTAGAAGGAGATAAGAAGGGGTGCAGCCCACCACATGGGTGGTGCGAAGGGGGGGGGGGTTGGTTAGTTTTTTGTTTTGTTTTGTTTTAATAGGTTGTTTTTCAAGAATTTGTGCGTGAAGAGCTCCAGATCAATATGTTGCTTTTTCAATAAAGCAAAATGCACCCATGCTAGGGAGACCAGTTGGCATAATGGTTAAGGACTTTACCTCCCATGCACAAGGTATAAAGTTAAATCCTGACCTTGGCCAATGTCTATATGCAGTTTGCATGTTCTCCCTGCATCTCTTTGAGGTTCCTCTCACCTCTCAAAAAACATGCTGAGTGTTTCTACCTCAAATTCACCCAAGAACGGAGTTGTGGAGCAGCACAGGCTTTAGATGGTGCCCTATAGGTATACGAGTTCTATAGATTAACCATTCAAGGCATAAACTGTAGTGCTCAGTGTCTTCTAGATAGTAGGACACAGATCACAAACTGTGCACCTTGTCAGGGCTAGCCACTCAATGGTGTAAAAATTGGATCTACGTGATTTGGTTGTGTTAATTAATGTGCCAAAAATGGGCATTGGCATTTGCTGGTGATAAGTGGGTTAAGAACCTGACCTACTTCAAACGATGCCAAGAACCCATGCCAGCAGTGGGAAGGGTGTTTGTGCTTGCTTTGGATCCAGATTTTACTATTCAGGGGGAAGACAAACTAGAAGTAGTGTGGTGAAGGAGAGGTTTTGGAAGACAGTAATGGATATCATTTGAATTAATGTCAGACTCATGGCAATCAGACTCCAGGGTAACGATAGATCACTATTCATAATCTCAGCCTGTGCCCCACAGCAGGCTGCAACAGTGAGGAAAAGAGTGCATTCTGACAGCAGTTGCAGGACATAGTAGATAAAGCAGGACAGCATGAATTGTTGTTAATAATAATGGGTGACCTGAATGCATATATCAGGACAGAGAGCAAGATATGAGGACGAGCTGGATCCACATGAGTGGGGCAAAAGGAATAAAGAAGGGGAGTACATTCTAAACCTCTGACAGGCAAATGTCTTGATGGTGACCGACACATGGTTAAGCAAGAGAAACAGTCACAATGTCACATGCAAGAGTGGCCTACATGCAACTCAGGTCAACTTCCTCCTAGTAAGAAAAAGGCACTGGGATAAAAGCAGGGATTGCAAAGTCATCACCAATGAGAGCCATCTCACACCACCACTGTTTGCCACAATCACCTGCAAGCAGTGCACAGAGCAGGCTCTAAATCAACAGAAACCAGGCTGAAGACATGTAAGTTTACTGGAAACAAAGCAGAAGAGTTCAAGGAATTAGTTCTAGCACCCCAGGAATTAAGGGCAAATAGGTGAAGATGAGGAAGAATGGCAGTACTTCAAAACACCATGGGCAAGGAATGTAGTGCAGATGTATGGGCAGGCCAGATGCAGAAGCAACGTACCTAAGGAAAACTGGTGGGGGAATGCAGAAGACCAGGAAGTCATCAAAAGAAAGAAGGAATGCATAAAAAAGTGGGAGACAGAAAAGTTGAACCGGGCTAAGAAGGAATACTGGTTGGGTAACAAAGGGGTAAAAGGAGAACTGCATAAGAACAAGGCATCAGAGGCACTCTAGCAGCTTCCAGAAAGTGATGTAATATATGGCACTAAAAAACTCCATCAAAATGCAAGGCAAAGACAAAAAGGCAGAAAGATAACGAAGATAATCAGCTCTTCATAAGGGATCCGAGCAACGACCTGCTCAGCAGTCCATGGGAAATGAAAGCAAATGGAAGGAGCACTTTCAGCAACTTCAGAATGATGAAAACCCCACAAATGCTGTACCGCCAGAGACACAGACTATGATGAAAGAATCAGAAGAGGATCTCACCGCAGAAGAAGCAAGAACAGCACCAAGGAAAATCAAGTCAAAGAAAGCAGCAGGCCCAAATCAGGTCACAGCACATATTCATAGCAGTGTGGAGAGAAAGACATACGCAAGATGACTGGAGAGTAAGCACACTAGTGCCACTGTTCAAGAACAAAAGGGACATTCACAGCTGTGGGCAGCATAGACATATCAAATTCCTATCATACTGCATGAAAGTTCTGGAGAAGGCGACTGATAAACGAATATGCAAAGTAGTAAAAAGTAAGATGGAAGATGAGCACTTTGGATTCACATCAACATGTGGCACAACTGACCTGACCTTTGCAGTGAGACAGATAATTGAGAAGAAGGTATTAATGAGGAAAGGGTCCAACTGGTTATTCCTAGACTTGGAGAAAGCATACGACAAGTTCCCAAGGAAGCTGACTTGGGCAGTCCTGTGGTGGTTCGAACTCCTGAAATATTGGTAGAATTAGTGCAGGCTATCTACAAGGACCCAGCAAATCAAATACAAACAGTGTTCACACTCACAGAGGGGTTTCCAGTTATGAGTGGGCGTACATCAGGGTTTAGCTCTTAGCCCACTGTTGTTCATACTGTTGCTAGACAACAATGGCAAACACTTAGAGAGGACAGATCAACAAAGTTGCTGTAAGCACATGATGTGGCATTATAAACAGACTTTGAACAACAATTTCGGCAAAGGATAAGGGAATGGATTGCAAATCTGAAACACACGGGATAAAAATGAGTACAGATGAAATAATTACAGAAGCAGCAAATGGGGGAAATCAGAATTGAGAAAGAAGAGACAATAGTGGAGCAGGTTAACAGCTTCAAGTATTTGGGAGGGTTGGTTGAGGAGAAGGGAAGTTTGAATGAGGGGGTTTAAGATAGAATCAGAAGGGCTGCAACCAAGTGGTACAGAGTATCAGGGGTCATGTATGACAGAAGAATCTCAAAGAAGTTGCAGAGTAAGGTATACAAAACAGTAACACGACCAGTACTTTTGTATGGTACAGAAACCTGGGCAGTAAAGACAGAGCAGATGAGTAAGCTAAAAGTGATGGAGATGAAGTGTCTAGATGGGGGTAAGATGCACACTGTGGCAAAGAAGAAGAAATGAAGACATCAGATCAGCATCCAAAGTAGCTCCATCGCAGAGAAAGTCAGAGGACAGATTATGGTGGTTCGGGAACATGTGCAAAAATGCAGAAGACAATCTGGTAAAGAAGACTGGGGACAGACAGGAACAAGGCAAGAGGAAATGAGGCACCCAGCTAGGACATGGATGGAGATACGACTTGTGACAGTAGTCTGGCACATCTGTCAAAAAAGATAGAAGAGTGGCATTATACCGAGAGAGAGAGAGAGAGATGACAACAGTTGACACGATACCTGGATCACATGTAAAAAATAGAAAAAAGGGGCTTGATGATGATGATGATGATGCTATATATTTATCATTCATGTGTGTGTGTATATATATATATATATATATATATATATATATATATATATATATATATAAACACTTTATAATCTCGAAAAACTGAAATGTCGAATTTCAGTATCTCAAGACTATAAAGTCGAAATTTTCAAATAGCAAAAGTGCATAATCACAAATTCGAATATCTCGAATTCACGGTTATGGCTTTACACTACGTAATGTCTGGGATTGTATGTGGATGGAGTGCTGTGCTGTGTGTGGATTTAGGTGTTATGTCAGGTAAGTGAGTGTTTTGTAAGGGTTTTGGGTGAGAGTTTGAGTGTATGTGAGTGTGCTGACTTGTGATGTTTGTGTGAGGGATTGTCGAATATGTGTGTACGTTTGCTTTTGTTTGCAGTTTGTGCAATCTCGGTTTTAGTATATATAAATAGGGGGTGTGTGGGAGGTGCAGCCCTCACATGGGGGGTGCAGGGGGGCTTGCCCCCCTACTTATTTGTGTTGTAGGTTTGTGGATGTGTGTTGTTTTGTTTGTTTATGTTGTAGTGTGGGTGTTGTGGTATACGTGTGGTCTGGTGTGTGCTGTGTTTTAGATGTTTTGAATTTTGTAGTTTTAGGATTTGTGGTTTTGCTGTTTCAGTTGTGTGGATTCGATTTCATGGTCTTGAAAAACTGAAATTTGAGATTTTAGTATTTCGAGATTATGAAGTGAATCCATATATATATATATATATATATATATATATATATATATATATATATATATATATATATATATATATATATATATATATATATATATATATATATATATATATGTATATATACATACACAGATATATATATATATATATATATATATATATATATATATATATATATATATATATATGCATACATACATATACATATACACACACATATATGTATATGCTAAATTTCAACATACCAAATTGTAAACTATAGACATGCACACTTACAACACCAATGACTAACTATTTAAAGAACTTAAAAACTACTTACGTACCCTCTTAACAGAAACTGGGTGATATAAAACCAAACTAGGTGGGGGGGCTACTCCCCCAACCCCAATGTGGGGCTGTGCCCATGACACCCCCTAACTATATATACTAACTCCAGAATCGTAATACAGTGGGGAAAAGGGCATATACCTTTCACTTACCTTACAGTAGTCTATATGCTGCCACTACAATGCTGAAATTTAGCATTGTAAGGTTTCAGTCTTATGAGTTTCAGTCAAGTGAGTTTTCAGTATTTTGAAATTTCGGTATTATGGTCTCAGTCAAATGAATTTCAGTCAAATGAAATTTAAGTCATATGAAGTAGACCCATATATATATATATATATATATATATATATATATATATATATATATATATGTTTACCATCATAAGGACGAACCAGATCCCATCGAATGATAGGACCATTGACCCACGTCCCTGAAAGCAACAATGTAAAATTTCAATATTGTCAAAATATGACTCGACCGTGGAACAGGCTTTAACATGGGTTGAGATGGGGGCAAGATTCGTACTTCGACAATGTCGGGTTTACTATTGACATTCTGAATCCACTTTGGTCCACCATTTAGAATGTCGACCTGAAATGCTGAATCAGAAAGTCGAAAATTAATCCAATCCAAAAATGAATACCTCAACAACTGTGGTTCAATGTATTTGACATAGCAGGAGTTGATGTCAGTCACTCATGCTATGCACCTTAACATAATGTTACACTTCACAGTCAATGGTATGTTAGTGCGACTAATTTTCAGGAGGGCTACACCCCCCTGCACCCCCCATGATCATTCAAAGCCGAGCACTTTTGGTTAATTTCACTGCCATTTTGAAACCAGTGATTCAACTAGCTGTCACTTGATACCTTGCACTTCGGAAATTTCAATGTAAACCTATAAACAGATACATACACACACACACACACACACACACACACACACACACACACACACACACACACACACACACACACACACACACACACACACACACACACACACACACACACACACACACACACACACACACACACACACACACGCACACACACATATATAGTTCCCCTGCATTTTGTCTAACATCAACTCGATTGACAAATGGAGGAGGTGTTGTTTAATTTCAGTTTTACAGATATCCAAGTGGTGCAAATGTTGATGTTATGTTTTGTCTAGACAGGTGAGTAGGGTTGGAGGGGGTGAGAGTATTTGCATGTGTGTTTGTGAGTTAGGGTTAGGGCCGGGGATAGGTGAGGGATAGATGTTGTATGTTTCTCTATGAGTGTGTGTGTGTGCTTTAGGGTTAGGGCTTGGGTTAGGTAAGGGGATAGGTAATTTATTTATTTATTTATTTAGCACTTGTTTACTGGGAAAGTCCGACTGGACACAGGTCCTTTTCCGGGGAGAAAAGCTCCACAATAAGACAACAACGTCTACCAAAGGCAGCAATCACATAGTACATCACGATTATAGCATATCAATGATATACTGTGAGAATACAAAACTTTCTACATTATATCTCTGTGGTGAAGCAATAATATGGTAAGGCATTTACAGCAAGAGTTAGTTGAATAAAACCCAAAGAAGCAGTGGAGATGTAGTGAGAAAGGTGAGAGTGTGAAATGCTAAGGGGGAAATATGACAGTTACAGAGTCTAGAGTTAAGCAAGAATGATTTAAGTTCTTTTTTAAAGTGATGTTTATCAGTAATTGATAGTATGTCAGGGAGAAGGATGTTCCAAAGCTTAGCAGTACTTGACAAATAGAGTGACTAGCCAGATATGTTGTTTACTTTGGTAATTGTTAAAAGAGCCTTGTTACCAGAGCACAGAAAGCGAGTGGTACTATAAGGTTGCACTAGATTCTGAAGGGTGGGGATTTTTTCTGGTTGGTGGATAAGAGTGTGAAGAGTGAGAAGTTGGTTACAGGTGAGTAAGTTAGGTAGTAAGGGGATAGATTTAGGACTGTTAGTGTCTGTTTGTGCAAGTTTGTGTGTGTGAGTGTGTCTTATGTAATTGTAATGTTACATGAAGGTTTTTATTAAGGTAAGATTTAGGGTTAGGGTTAGGTTTGGGAAAAGGGGCAGCATTAGGGTTAGGGTTAGCACCCAATATGGAAGGCCCTAACTACAACATTGCCCCTTATGTCATATGGAAAATGAAAACAGTGGTTTATTTTTCTCTTATAAATGAGTTTGTTTCTTCTGGATTTCTAACATAAGGGTTTAGTTTTGAATTTCTCATTAAACTTATATGAAATGGAGATGAGCTCTCTATGCTTTGGTTTAAATTAATGCAAAAGTCAATGGTATATATGGAAGGCTTAGTGACTAGGTCAATGTTTAGGAGTCCTTTTGAATTTCTTCAGGCCATCAGTCAGGGATATCAGGTTAAATTTGGAGTAATCTCTAAATATGGTAATTTGTGAATATGGCAGAGTAATTGGGCAGGTTGGTGCTATTTCTGTGCAAGGGAATGACAGTTAGATGGTCAGATTTCTTTGGCAAAAATGACTTTACTAGGGATGTTGGCAGAGGCAACAGTTTTAAAGGTGAATCCAAGTATGTTGCCACCTCTGATATGAACATTGACTACTTGATTTGGGGAATTAGTGATGATAAAATCAGTGAATTGCTGAGAAAATTGATTATTTGTTGTATAAGATTTCCAGTTAACAGATGGGCAGTTAAAGTCAATCAATATTAGTGTCTTGGGATTAATAGGAGTAGACTTTAGCTTTTCAAGGTAGTTACCATGGGCGTCAGGAAACCATGAAGGGAATCAGTAGTTGTCAATAATGTGAAAACTGTCTTTGTTTAGTGTGATTAAGATGTACAGGCATTTCAAATCAACTTTGTAAGGGATTTGACATGAGGTAATATGGAAGTGATGAAATATGGATATTCAACATCATTCTTAGGTGGTCTGAATGAGTGATAGGTGCAGTATCCTGATATGAAGGGAGGGCTGTCAGTACAACATCACCAAGTTTCAGCAACTATGCATATAGTTACATGTTCAAGTATTAGGACAGCTTCATGATCAAGAAATGTTTTGTTCAAACTCCTAGCATTGAGTAGTATCCTTAATGTTAGGTGAACCGGAATTTACTATGTTGGAATGTCCAAGATATGGACCATACCCAAAGAAGGGCACAATGTGGGCAGAATAAAAGTATTGGTCAATATGAACAGGCCCTAAGAAGAGAGAAACAGTACACTCCTGGTGAAACATGCTGATCTTCTGACCATCCCTTCCAGTGTTGACTCACATTAGTTAGCCCTAGAAGGACATCAGTTAATAAGCCATCTGTTGAAGTCAGTTGTACATCCATTCTTAACCCCTTTTTCCCATTACGCACATGGGGTCTGGGTGTCACTGCAATAGCAACAATCATCTCAAGCCAAGGTTTACACTGCAGAGTGGGTAACCCTGCCGCAGTACATCATCCGTACTACTCACTCGCACACACACTCACACCCACGACCGATTTAGCGTGTCCAGTCCACCTACTGCATGTCTTTGGAATGTGGGAGGAAATTCAGTTCTGTTGTTCTGTAATCATTCTTGTACATTGCAAGATGTCACTCAAGACAAGTGTCTTTCTTGTTTTGGGCACATGTATAGAGAGCTCAACCATGTCTCCATGCATCTCCCTTGGGGTTGAGAATCTAAGATTGTTTGCCCAATGTGAGAATTAAGGGCTTTGATTAAGTTACAAATTCTGACAGCAGACAGATGGCTGGCTGGAACCCTATCTTTGCTCAGCCTGTTAAGTGGAACATCAGTGTGTCTGATGATGCAATCACTTATTCTTTTTACACTGGCACATGTGACCATCATTTCTGGAGATCTTATGGGTATGGGCTTGGAGCCAGAGCAACTCCTCTCAGATGCAGGTAAGGGTACATGTGAGGATGTATTTGTAGGTATGGTATTATGTGGTTGAAGTTTGTCTAAGCAGTGTCTGGGAGGCCGAAGCAGTAATATCTTTACAATTTCAGCATAAGTAGGTTTACTTTCGGTGGCTATGATTTGGTGTCAAGGTCATGCGTGAGCAGATAGCATCCTGGTTCAGTAATAATCTACACCTCCCACAAGCTATATACATGCAGACTGGCAGTAAATAGTTGTCAACAAGCAAGAGACAGTTGCCACACTGCCTCAGAATCCCAAGTGCAATCATTCTGGCAATCAAAGGGGACAGAGACTGTGAACCCATGTCAACAGGGATTAAATAAATTGCTAACAACTTAAAATGCTGAACTAACCAATGGATAGAATTGCAGAAACACTGAATTGAACAATGATTTGTCAATTGACTACTAAATGGCTACTACTTCAGCTACTGCTACTGGTGTCACTGAAGCTGCACTCAGGTAAGAATCAATGTCCCTCTGTTCCTACTGTCACTGGGACAAAACAGCAGCACAAATTCCAGTCTGGATCCTGGGAACAAATGCACAGTTCTCTAGTGATCAGTAGTCTTGCCTAATATTGTGGAATCTAAACCAAAGCTGGAAGAAAGTGGGGCTAATGCTGTATATATTGCAGAGTGTACCTGCTTATTGGATTACTCAGTCAAGAAATATAAATAAATAAATAACACATCTGTAGAACTCATAGTCCATATATATATATATATATATGTTAGGGATTTGGGACTGTGGTTGGCAGTTTGGATTACAGGGCTTCGTGGTCTACCAGGGCGTATTATTTTTACAGTGCATATATGTTTTAAGTTTAAAAAACTGTATATATATATATATATATATATATATATATATATATATATATATATATATATATATATATATATATATATATATATATATATATACATCCATCTATACATGCATACAAATAAACTGAATAGTATCAGGGGCCTGAAGTCAGTATGCAATGCCAGACTTATTGCATTTAGTAATATCTACTTGCCAAAATAGTTATCAAACTTGGCTTAAAAAGCTTCAATTCCAAAGAATCCCTTATATTCATGGGCAGGACGTTTCACATGGAAACTTTCTTTTCAAAACACAAAACGAAATAACAAAAAACAAACAAAGAAAACCAGTGCATCTTATCAGACTTCTCTACTTGTTTGTTCAACAGTTCTGGACAAAGCCAAAAATAATAGGGAGTCAAAGGCTTAAAATGAGGGACAGTTTTTAAATAATGCTCTAATTCAGTTCTACTATGAAACATCGACTTCCTGAACATCAGCTTTTCAAAAGAATAAAGAAAAAAAAAATGCCCGAAAACCAAAAGTCTGAAAAACTCCTTTTTTGTATTTTTTGCAGGGGAACAAGCCCCTGCACTCCTAGACTTATATATATATATATATATATATATATATATATATATATATATATATATATATATATATATATGTGTGTGTGTGTGTGTGTGTGTGTGTGTAGGTATCAACTCCACAGTTTCACCAACTCAAAGATGCTGGAACACAATTAGAAATCCCACCAGCAATGATTTCCTTTGGGAAAAAGCTTTTTTTGTTCTGTCTACTGATTGTTGAGCATGAATAGGGAAGCCCTCTAATTCACTTAAAACATTAATAGAACAACAAGTTTTGTATTAACATGCATTTTTCAAACATTAAGAAGTATGAAATTGTTATGTCTGGCATTGCTAAATTACTATAATCCTCAGTGATTCACCAGAAAGTCAAAACTTTTATTATGGCAGGGCAAAAAATATCAGGTAAGATCAGAGACAACTGAGAGGTGCAGCTTAACATTGTGTTGCTGATGTTTCTTCATAAGGTTTTTAAAGTCTTCTTAAATGTTTTACCATTGAAACCCTATATATCCCCAAAAGTTGTAAAACAATTCATATTGCAAGATCACTAAGTATTCAACTCACCTGTGATTGACTCTCATAAGTGTGACTGATCATACATGAGTGCAAGCTCCTGAATTTAAACAGCATTAAGGAGTAGAAAAACTCAGGAATAAAAACAGTGTTATAGGAGGGAAAGTCCCCTTTCACCCCCAATGAGAAGGGATGCATCCCCACAGTGCCTGCTACATATCTTAATGTATTTATTGACATTTGATTACTGGAAAAGTCCGACAGAGTAGGTGCCCATTTTCAGCTGTGGCCGATGGAAAAGAGCTCCAAAGTATTACAAGAACATTTTAAAGATAATGATTTTACAATCTTCAAAAATAATAGAACACCATCTACATTTTAAATAATTATAATAAATTAAACATAATGTGAGCTTATTGAATAAGAATACCATTTCTATAACATTGATTTAATATTTAGACAAATTTTAATAGTTTTTTAGAGAAATTAAAAGTTAGTGTAATACAAACAGGAATTGCAATATGAAGTGAGAGAAAAAAACATGGTTATATGATATTTAGAGAGTCAGGAGAAATTAATTGAAGTAAGGAACTGAGAGAAGATGGGTGAGTAAGGAGGTGTAAGGTATTAATATATACTTGTTCATATTTAGGGGTATAGTTTATCCTGGGGCTGAGCAAGAGCAGAACCAGATTTTGGCTAGGAAGTCTGTCAGAGTGGTTTTAAAAGACTGTAGGGAGAGTATTGACCTAATGGATACAAGTAATGAGTTTCAGGCCTTAGCAACATGGTACAATTACAGACCATGCCCAGCACATTTGACAGTTTTGTGGACAGATAGGAGCTTTTGGTCATTAGATATTAATGACTTGACTGGGAATATAGTCAGTGAGAATTGTATTTAGTGCTGGACATGTAAATGGGTGCTGGATAATTTTATGCGTGGTACGAAGCTGTATATATGTTAGTTGGTGTAATTCTAATCAATTTAGGGGGTGTTGGCTACAGATTTAACCACTTTATTGTTCAAGTTTTGATTTTTTGATGCCTGCAAGTTATTAAGGATGAGAATGCCATAATTTGTTGAGGGGAGGAGGTAAGTAGTGGCGACTGTAGTTTTGGTTGTATTTGTGAGAAAGTTTTTGGCTCTGTAAAACATCCCTAGTTTTTGGTAAGCTTTTGTTATGCAATTTTATATATCCAGGTCAAATTTAAGATTATCATTCATTACCATTCCAAATAATTTGCTATGAGAACTGACTTCAATGGTTGTTCTATTAAGAGAGAGGATTTTAAATTTTGTTTTTTCATTGCAGAGGGATTTGGGGAAAAATAAGCAGTTATTTTTGAGGGTTTGAGTGTGAGTTTTGAGATACAAAGCCATGCTTTTGTGGCCATTAAAGCTTCCTGAGTAATTTTTTTAGAAATATGCCATGTTGTCAGATATGCATAATAAGTGAGAAGTCATATATGAATTGTACTAGGGAAAAATGCTGTGTGGATGTGTGGAGGATGCTGATGAGAATGCTAGAGAGAAGAAGCCAGAATACAGCCTTGTGTTACACTGGTGATGAGTGGAAGATATGGAATGAGATTTTAATGACTGATACCTATTGGACTGATAGCTTTTCAACCACAGAACATTGGGTTGAGATAGACCTAGTATAGAAATTTGAAGTAAAAGTTTGCTGTCACAAACTGTGTCAAAAGATTTAGACAAGTCCAGAAATTAGAAGGACATTAGTTTGTTTAGTTCTATCTTTATAGACAGTCTCTATAAAGGTTAGAAGTGCAGTGATAGTATTATTGAAGAAAAGGAAGCTGTGTTGTGTGGAGGACAGGAGCTCTTCCTGCAGATGATATAGGTTCATAGGTTCATAGGTTGGTACTAGGCTATCGGCCCTAGGGCCTATGCAAGCCTAGCCATAACAGTTCCCTGGATATTTCTTCCCATAATATTTGCTTCTCTGGGCCCCTGTCTAGCAGGGCGACTGACATGATCCCCAGGGTGAATTTCCAATCTCCCATCCAATCATCAAGGTTCCTTTTGAAGAGGGCCAATGAGGCGCTCTGCTTGACATGTATTGGTAGTCTATTTCAGATTATGGGGAGTCTCTGGGTCAGGAACCTATCCCTCCAGCATGTTTTGTTCATTGTGATGACAAGGTTTAGATCCCTGGAGCGTGTGGCTCTGAGGGATTGGGATTTCTTTAAGTGGTGCATGTCCAACAGCTCAGGGTTTGACATGGCCTTGCATGTTAAGCAGAGATCGCCTCTGAGTAGACGATATACCACAGAGTATAGCTGGTGTTTTTTTAGATGGTCAGCATATGGCATCTGCTTTAGGCATGTGATTCTTTTAGTGAGGTATTTCTGTGACCTTTCCAGCATTTGCAGATGTCAGTCACTATTGCAATTTAGTGTCCAAAGATGTCCCGAAACCGGATGTCTGTAGTAGTGAGACTCATCTACAAATTTGCACTGTACACACTTCCCACATTTATTGGTCCTCTCAAAACCTGTTCTCTCATGGAATACGCTACATTTGGTACCACACAGCAGTCTCTTGAGATTTAACATATTGCTGAATACGAAAGTTGGATTACATCCCACTACATTAGTGATGTCGTTTTCTACAGTGAGAATGTTCCAATGCTTCTGAATTATTGATTGAAGCTTGTGGGTGCCTTGCCCATACGGTAACACAAAATTAATTGGTTTGTTATCAGAGTGATCAATGGACCTGTCCGGTAATATTGTATCTCCTAGTAGATATGGCTTGGCTCTGTGCTTCCTCAGATCATGCATCTCTCTGTATGTGCTATGAATTTCCTCATGAGTATATGCACGTGTCATAAGGCCTTCACATAAATCATTCAATCCTATATCATAGTCATCCCCTCTGGTAGATAGCCTGGAGACTCTCATAGCCTGACCCTTGATGATGTTCTTAAAAATGTGGGGTGGATGCATGCTATCCCTATGAAGGAATGATGGTTTGTAACAAGGTTTCCGATGTATTTTGGTATTAATCATCCCCTCTGTCTTGAATATGGTGACATCCAAGAAATCAATGCTTGCAATATCATAATTCATTGTGAATTTTAAAAATGAGCTACAGAAATTTAAACTATTGTGGAAGGCTTGAATCTGATCGATATTCCCTTCCCATAGAAAAAGAAGATCGTCCACAAACCTCTTATAAAATAAGATGTGTGGATCATGAATGATATTAGCCTCTTCAAAGGTCGCCATGACTAAATTGGCATAGCTGTTAGCACAGCTAGTGCCCATGGCGACCCCTTTCACCTGCTTGTAACAGGTTCGTTCAAACAGAAAAATGTTGTTCTCTAGGACTGTCTCCATAAGCAATGATATAAAGTCAATCCTGTCATCATCAAACTCAGAATGGCTCCTAAGATATGATTGTAGCATTTGAATGCCCTCATCATTAGGGATGCACGTAAACATATATGTGTGTGTGTGTGTGTGTGTGTGTGTGTGTGTGTGTGTGTGTGTGTGTGTGTGTGTGTGTGTGTAGGTATCAACTCCACAGTTTCACCAACTCAAAGAAGGGATAAATCTCCATAAAAAAGTGAATGATTGCTGGAACACAATTAGAAATCCCACCAGCAATGATTTCCTTTGGGAAAAAGCTTTTTTTGTTCTGTCTACTGATTGTTGAGCATGAATAGGGAAGCCCTCTAATTCACTTAAAACATTAATAGAACAAGTTTTGTATTAACATGCATTTTTCAAACATTAAGAAGTATGAAATTGTTATGTCTGTCATTGCTAAATTACTATAATCCTCAGTGATTCACCAGAAAGTCAAAACTTTTATTATGGCAGGGCAAAAAATATCAGGTAAGATCAGAGACAACTGAGAGGTGCAGCTTAACATTGTGTTGCTGATATTTCTTCATAAGGTTTTTAAAATCTTCTTAAATGTTTTACCATTGAAACCCTTTATATCCCCAAAAGTTGTAAAACAATTCATATTGCAAGATCACTAAGTATTCAACTCACCCGTGATTGACTCTCATAAGTGTGACTGATCATACATGAGTGCAAGCTCCTGAATTTAAACAGCATTAAGGAGTAGAAAAACTCAGGAATAAAAACAGTGTTATAGGAGGGAAAGTCCCCTTTCACCCCCAATGAGAAGGGATGCATCCCCACAGTACCTGCTACATATCTTAATGTATTTATTGACATTTGATTACTGGAAAAGTCCGACAGAGTAGGTGCCCATTTTCAGCTGTGGCCGATGGAAAAGAGCTCCAAAGTATTACAAGAACATTTTAAAGATAATGATTTTACAATCTTCAAAAATAATAGAACACCATCTACATTTTAAATAATTATAATAAATTAAACATAATGTGAGCTTATTGAATAAGAATACAGTTTCTATAACATTGATTTAATATTTAGACAAATTTTGATAATTTTTTAGAGAAATTAAAAGTTAGTGTAATACAAACAGGAATTGCAATATGAAGTGAAAGAAAAAACATGGTTATATGATATTTAGAGTCAGGAGAAATTAATTGAAGTAAGGAACTGAGAGAAGATGGGTGAGTAAGGAGGTGTAAGGTATTAATAGATACTTGTTCATATTTAGGGGTATAGTTTATCCTGGGGCTGAGCAAGAGCAGAACCAGATTTTGGCTAGGAAGTCTGTCAGAGTGGTTTTAAAAGACTGTAGGGAGAGTATTGACCTGATGGATACAAGTAATGAGTTTCAGGCCTTAGCAACATGGTACAATTACAGACCATGCCCAGCACATTTGACAGTTTTGTGGACAGATAGGAGCTTTTGGTCATTAGATATTAATGACTTGACTGGGAATATAGTCAGTGAGAATTGTATTTAGTGCTGGACATGTAAATGGGTGCTGGATAATTTTATGCGTGGTATGAAGCTGTATATATGTTAGTTGGTGTAATTCTAATCAATTTAGGGGGTGTTTGCTACAGATTTAACCACTTTATTGTTCAAGTTTTGATTTTTTGATGCCTGCAAGTTATTAAGGATGAGAATGCCATAATTTGTTGAGGGGAGGAGGTAAGTAGTGGCAACTGTAGTTTTGGTTGTATTTGTGAGAAAGTTTTTGGCTCTGTAAAACATCCCTAGTTTTTGGTAAGCTTTTGTTATGCAATTTTATATATCCAGGTCAAATTTAAGATTATCATTCATTACCATTCCAAATAATTTGCTATGAGAACTGACTTCAATGGTTGTTCTATTAAGAGAGAGGATTTTAAATTTTGTTTTTTCATTGCAGAGGGATTTGGGGAAAAATAAGCAGTTATTTTTGAGGGTTTGAGTGTGAGTTTTGAGATACAAAGCCATGCTTTTGTGGCTGTTAAAGCTTCCTGAGTAATTTTTTTAGAAATATGCCATGTTGTCAGATATGCATATAAGTGAGAAGTCATATATGAATTGTACTAGGGAAAAATGCTGTCTGGATGTGTGGAGGATGTTGATGAGAATGCTAGAGAGAAGAAGCCAGAATACAGCCTTGTGTTACACTGGTTATGAGTGGAAGATATGGAATGAGATTTTAATGACTGATACCTATTGGACTATTAGCTTTCCAACCACAGAACATTGGGTTGAGATAGACCTAGTATAGAAATTTGAAGTAAACGTTTGCTGTCACAAACTGTGTCAAAAGATTTAGACAAGTCCAGAAATTAGAAGGACATTAGTTTGTTTAGTTCTATCTTTATAGACAGTCTCTATAAAGATTAGAAGTGCAGTGATAGTATTATTGAAGAAAGGGAAGCTGTGTTGTGTGGAGGACAGGAGCTCTTCCTGCAGATGATATAGGTTCATAGGTTCATAGGTTGGTACTAGGCTATCGGCCCTAGGGCCTATGCAAGCCTAGCCATAACAATTCCCTGGATATTTCTTCCCATAATATTTGCTTCTCTGGGCCCCTGTCTAGCAGGGTGACTGACATGATCCCCGGGGTGAATTTCCAATCTCCCATCCAATCATCAAGGTTCCTTTTGAAGAGGGCCAATGAGGCGCTCTGCTTGACATGTATTGGTAGTCTATTTCAGATTATGGGGAGTCTCTGGGTCAGGAACCGATCCCTCCAGCATGTTTTGTTCATTGTGATGACAAGGTTTAGATCCCTGGAGCGTGTGGCTCTGAGGGATTGGGATTTCTTTAAGTGGAGCATGTCCAACAGCTCAGGGTTTGACATGGCCTTGCATGTTAAGCAGAGATCGCCTCTGAGTAGACGATATACCACAGAGTATAGCTGGTGTTTTTTTAGACGGTCAGCATATGGCATCTGCTTTAGGCATGTGACTCTTTTAGTGAGGTATTTCTGTGACCTTTCCAGCATTTGCAGATGTCTTGTGAGGTACATACCAAATGGGGCATTATACTCTATAATGGGTCGAATGAGGGATGAGTGCAGTGGGACAATGACCTCCTTTTTTCTGGATGAAAAGCCCTTAGTGATGAGGTGTGCCACATAGAAGGATTTCCTGACTGTTGTGGTGATGTGGTTATCGAAAGTGAGACCACTGTCCACCTGTGTCCCTAAGTCTCTCATCACACTTTCAGTGTTTAGCATCCTGACACCTATGTGGTAATTCATGGGTACATGTTTTTTTCCAAAGGGGATAACTATACATTTCTTGGCATTAAGCTTGAGCCCATGGCTCTGGCACCAGGCATCTGTTTCTGTAAGGCCTTTTTGTAGAATATCCACATCAGTTGGGGATTCAATAATGGCTCCCAGTTTGCAGTCATCTGCAAACTTTGTTAGCCAGAGTCCCTTAGTGTTGGCCTGTACTTCAGAGACATAGATGCCAACAAGAGTGGTCCCAGGACTGAACCCTGAGGTACTCCACTTGTCACTTGTCTGGAGATGGATTTGGAGTTGGCTACTATTACAGTCTGGGTTCTGTCAGTAAGCCAGTTGGCAACCCATCGAGTGATGTAGGGATTTATGCCCAGGTTAGTAAGTTTATCTATGATTCCAGAGTGGGGGATGGTGTTGAAGGCCTTGGCAAGGTCCAGATAGGCTGTGTGGGCCACCTTACCCTCGTCCACAGCTCTGGAGACTGATTCAAAAAAGTCAATCAGATTCAGGAGACAAGATCAGCCCTTCACAAACCCAAACTGGGTGGGGTCCAGTGTTTAAAGGTTGCCAATGTCTTTGTTTATAAGTTCCTTGATAATGCGTTCCATGCCCTTGCAGATCAGGCTTGTCAGACTGATGGGACGGTAGTTCCCAGGATCCAAGGCGGATCTCCCCTTGTGGAGCTGGATAACTATAGATGTGCGCCACTCAGTGGGCATGAAGCCTGAGGTGAGGCTATGATTAAACATGACACTTAGGTGAGGTGCCAGTTCATTTTGTAGTTCATGTAGTACACAGCCTGGGATGTCATCTGATCCCATGGATGCTGTATTCTTCACTTTAGAGTGCGGTTTCTACCTGTGTGGCTGTGATTATCAGAATTTGGCAACCTTTTGGTAATGAGATGGGCCCTTCAGGGGGTGAGGGTGGTGAAGTTGGCACTAAATCGATCTGCCAGGATATTGGCAATATCCTTGGGATCAGTATATTTAATTCCATTCTGTTGTAGCTCAGAGCAGATCTGAGCATTGCCATTTAGATTCTTGACATAACTATAGAATGCCTTGTGGTTGTCTTTGGAATTGGCTAAGCTTCTGGTGTCATTCAAAAGGGATCCAGTATTTGTCTGCATGGGAAGACATGATCGACAAACCACAATGCTTTGCCAGAGATGGTCTGCACCTATCACCCCTGGGATTCAGGTTACTGGCTAAAGCTCTTGCCACCCCTATAGTGCCTTTTTTAGGCAAGGTTCAAAGGATAAAACCACTACTGTAACAGATACAAGCATGTAAAATCTGAAGGTAATGCTACTCAATGCTAGAAGTCTAAACCTCAAAATGCACTCTCTCGAGGCACTCCTAAAAATGGAGAACATCAATATCTGTGCAGTAACTGAGACCTGGTTCAAGGCTCCAGAGAGCAACCGTGCAATACCAGGCTACAATTCTTACCACACTTTTCGGCCACAAAACCAAGACCGAAACACTAAAGGTGGAGGAGTGTCCATATTCACCAAGGAACTAACACTAGGTAAGATTGCAATCCAAATTGTAGCTTGCTACATGTCCCCCACCATGCCCCAAGATTCTCACTACACCTTTCTAAACATACTGGAAAATATTGAGATACAACCAAACACCCTAATACTGGGAAATTTCAACTACTCTGCCATTAATTGAGAAAACTACTCGGGTACCAACTCTTTTTCCCAACAGTTCTTGGAATTCATAAATTCCAATGCCCTGGATCAACTAATCCATTGTCCCACCAGGGGAGCCAATAGCCTAGACCTGGTCATTCCCAACATGGGAGATAGATGCTCCACACCAGTGGTCTCTCCTTCATTGGTCAGGTCTGGCCATAAGCAAATCAACTTTGACATCCACATCCCATCCCCACCCTCCAGTAAGGAAACCTCCTTAAAAAACTTCTCCAAAGCCAACTTCATGCTACTGAAGTCAGAAGTGACAAACTTCACAACACCCACACAGACGGGATCTGGAAGTTCGACTGCAGAATCCTACACTAAGGCACTGTACAAGCACATCCACTCATGCATGAATCATGCCATCCCAAATAGAACCAAGATGCTCTTCTCCAAAAAAAGGAAGCCAATCTGGTGGTCTCCTGCTATAAACAAACTATACAACAGAAGGAAGAAACTGTTGCAGAAAAGAAGAAAATCCCAGGATGCAAAAAACTCCCTCACCAGCCTCAGTAAGAAGCTGAGATCCCTCATAAAATCCTCAAAAGCTAGTTATGAAAATAAAATTGCCAAAGATTCCAAAGACAACCACAAGGCATTCATATCTTAGCAATTGTTTCTTACATTTTTCAAGTATTTAGGAGAGGGGGTGAGATTGCTATAGGTCTGAAGTTAATAATGACTGTTGAATTTATTCATTTGTGTAGAAGGATAATGTGTGATTTTTTCTGAGAGAGTAAATGTGGAATTCCTAGATTGACCGATCTGTAAGGATTGAGACAGGATAGGGAAAGTTTTTGGCTGCTATATTAAGGTACTCACTTGGAAGGTCATCAGCTGAAGTAGAGCAGGGTTTGAGCATTAAGAGTAGTTTTATATTAGATGAGGACACAGGTTTGAAGGTGGAAGAGGATGTGGAGATATGTGGCTGTTCTGCAGGGTTGGGATTAGATGCTGGGGAATCCTCAGTTAGAGTGGATAGGGTATCTATATAAATAAGTAATGAATAATAAAGCAGTTTTGAGTGGTGGGTTATCAGGAGAGTAGTTAGGGTTGAATGTTTGGATGAGTTGTAAGATGTCTTTAATGACTGTGTGATGCCCGTGCACTGGCCCAGCAATCAAGGAGCCTCAATCCTCACCACTAACACCAGTGAGGGGCGTCCATTTAGGGAAAGGATAATAAATGCAGACACAGTAAAGTACAATTTCCCCTATGAACACACAGTGGTCACAGTCAGTCTGGGGCTGGTTTCTCCCTTTCTCTCCAGGTCCCCAATAAGACTCCCCACTGGCACAGCTATAGGGTCCAGATCTCAACCTAGTGGGCAAGCTTAAACCTCCATCACCCTCTCTGTCCAACCAATGCTTCGTGTCCCTGCCAAAGAAGCTGTCACACACACTTTGAGATAAGAGTTATATACAACCACACAGACACTACTGGGGAAGGCTGGCACAAGTTCTTCAGCTGTGCCTCTTTTACCCAGATTATACAGTAGAAATCACTGCCACCACCCAGCTAATATTTATCAGCTACTCAAAGACCCTTATTAAATGGTGTCCAATTATTACTGTGCAATATTATTATCCAAAAGGTAAGTGTGACTGAACATCAAAGCTTATTTGGAGTGACTTGGTACAGTATCACTATATACGTGCAATGTACTGTAGAGATTAAATTATCGCTACACAAAACAGACGCAGTTGAAAGGTTTTAAAATATTTTATAATAAATACTAACAACACAAGATAATATTTCTTACTACACAGTGCTAGTCAAGAGTTCAGAGATCACTGAGAAATGTTTAAAATAAAAGTGTAGAAAAGTTCTGACATCACTGAAAAACAAACTAGTCTAATTTTCCTATTTCCTATCTTTATCTAAGAGAAACACAGTTCTAAAATCTTACTTGCATATAGATACAGGCAGTGCTGGTGATGTTGGATGTTCTCAAGACAACTGCTCTAATGCTTTCATTCTTTCTCTCCTTAAGCTAACACAGTACTACTGACTCATTTCAGATTACATCATTTCTTTCTGGTTCTCAGGCTAACTGACTCTCAGAGGTTAATAGCCCCTTTAATCTTGCAGCTGGTCAGGAACCAGTGCAATATAAGAAATTATACATGCAAATTCTAGCCATTAACTCTGGCCTCAAAACAATAGGCAGAATTCCTTCATCCAGACATATCGGCTCAGAGTTTTGTCATCAAAGAATTGACTTGTCAGCTTTGTTACAGTGCACTGTTGTCACATTTTTGCAGTTCCATATTTAACACTAGTTTCCCATTTAAGAGAACAAGCATGTTTCTTATATTAATATTTACAAATGACAGAATTATCTACAAAATTATATCTGGCTAGGCTGGCAGCCTTCATCTATCTTCACAGATTGACCAGATTTTTTTTTTACGATTTTGCTTACTGCTGTTCTGAATGATGTTATAGTACAGCTTTTTGTTCTTCATTTATTTACTTTTAAGTATTGTTATGGAGCATTCTGATGTTTTTGAGACATTGTGGTGTTTTATGTTTTTTATCATTATTTCCATGCTTTTTTTCTCTATCCTGGATTAGCATTCTACTCTTTTTGGATAGCCAAATTTCATTATTTGGTTTAGTCTCTTCCTTTTAGGAGGTGCAAGGTTGTTTGAAATATTTAAGAAAATAGTATTGAGTTGATTTACAGCATCATCTAAGGGGACGGTTTATAGGTTTTTCCAGCTAATAGATGATAGGGCAGTAATGAATATTTCTAAGTTAAACTTGGGCAGATTGTGTGTTGTTTTATGAACACGCTTTTAAGTGGATATTTGGGATGTCTAGTTGTATAGATTGGGAGATGGTCACTGAGAAAGTGACACTGAACCTGTGATGTTGTATTTGCTAGGATATGATACTAGGATGAAGTCTAATAAGGAATTTGATGTCTTGCTACAATCAGCTATGTGAGACATATAAATTCAAAATAGATATACAAGTATATATATCAACTGTGAGGCTGCATCATCATCATCATCATCATCATCATTGGGAAAGGGGTAATCCACGGTATACCATAAATTTGTCCTTTCAGGGGAAAAAGACAAATGGTCACACACTAATGATTGCTTCATTGAGCTTCAATCACTATTGTTTTGAAAATAAAACTGCTTCTCCATGTTGCATTACAAAGAAGATTAAGATCAACCTTCAGTATGTTCTACAGTAGGACCGTGAGAACAGCTTCAGCTTCTGAAGCCCTGTTTTTCTATGAAAAATGAAAGAAACTTTAAGTTTGTTTTGTTTACTTACTTTGGATAAATTCAACTAGATGATTTTTTTCGTTGGAGATAAAAGAAAGGCTACATATTCTAGATGCAGTATTTTTAAGCTAGTATACATAACGTATATTGGCATCATAACTGATATTAACTTCCCCTTGAGATTTTAAACAGAAATGTCATCATATTATAGGATTTCCCCATACATTCTTTTAATATTAAGCCTGGATGACAATTTTGTGTTGTTTGTTACATCAAAACTTTTATGTATATTTGTTGTGTAGATCTTTATTCCATTTATCATATAAGAGTTAAACAACATCATCTTTACAAGAGTCATATGAGTAGAATTCCCATGTTGGTAGAAAAATTATTGATCCTAGGGCATGTACTAATAATAATCCAGAACATTTTGTGCTGTTGCTTGATTTGAATTTCTTGTTATAATTTTCTCTAATCTAAGTATGTCAACATCATCATCAGCCCCCCTTTTCCCAGTTTTTCTACTACAGGGGGGTCGGGATATCATGTCAACTGTTGCCAACTCTCTTGATTCAGTGCCATACTCCTGCCTTCTTCAACACTCATGCCTGACTGTCGTAGATCTTCTTTCACACAATCCATCCATCTCTTTGCTGGATGTCCTCACTTCCTCTTACCTTCTACCTGTCTGTCTCACATCTTTTTCACCAGATTGTCTTCTGCATTTCTGCACATATTCAAACCACCAGAATCTGTTCTATTTGATCTTTTCTGCAATTGGAGCTACTTTGGCTTTTGCTCTTATGTCCTCATTTCTTCATCTGTCCCACAGTGTGCATCCTACCACCCTTCTCAGGCACTTCATTTCCATCACCTCTAGCTTCTTCATCTGCTCTGCCTTTACTGCCCAGGTTTCTGTACTGTACAGTAGTACTGGTCACTCCCCATTTACTGTAGGTGTGCATACTGTGTTAGTTCTACAATGATTACAGGCAGTTGGATTTAAATTTACAACTTTTATTTCAAACATTATAAAATGAAAACAGACTTGGCATTAAAGCTATGAAACGGCATTGAAACCCACATTCAAATTGAACTGTTATAATTGAATTATACAGCAACACTTGTATATTTCAGTGTTTCATCTACAAATTTGCCTGCTGCCATCAAAGAATAAATTGCCTATGTTAAATTAAAAAATTAAAGCTGGTATATTGCAATAGAAAATGGATGACAAGCTGAAAAACAGGTTCCTGAGGACTGCAGCATGGAAGCCTTTACATTAAGATGCAAGTATTTGAGCAGCAGTGAACTTTGCTCCCTTAAAACTCACAGTCTTGAAAATAGTGCAAGAAATCTTGACAAAGCCTAAAATAAAGCTCTCAGAAAATTGCAAGAGTAACAGGATTTGTCTAAATGACATGACATCTAAAACTGAAATGTCTCATTATTTAGCAACTTCAATCCTTTTAAGAGGATACACACCTGGTCAGAGTTCTGGGAAGGTTGCACTCTTGATCTGAAGTGGGTGAAATCCTGGTAGCTAGTGATTGCAGCTCAAGCATTAAAGCATTTTTAGCAGAGCATTGTTTCATCACTACCTATTGTGTTTGCAAGCTGTAGTCATTTCAATTTTTTTTTTGATTACTACAGAGTACATTTACCCACCAGAGCTATTGTGTTTTGACTTCATTGTGGAGCTAGTTGTGCAGGGGCTTATTTACCATATACCATTAAAGCCACCCAACTACAAGTGTACTAACACACACTGCTATAAGACACTGGTCTCCAAAATGTAATGAGCTTCTGAAAATACTGTAATCCTGTCCTTATTACAAATACTGTCATATGCATTTCAATACCCAAGGCTTATACATTATCTAGCTATGTAAATATTCTCTGCATGGCTTTCAATGCTAGCAATTCTTTAACAATATGCTTACTAAAGCTTACTTGCATCTTACAATCTCCGACAAGCTTACCTGATGTTCATTAAACCATGGCTACTTAAACAGAGCAACAGGACACAGTGATAGCATGCAGTTCCTGAATAATAAGAAGCATAAATCAACAGTATAAAAATCTGATAGAAAACCAGAACATTTTGCAAAATCAAGGACAGATGAAAAGCCACGGTCATATTTGTGATCTACCTTGGATGGGGGAATACTCTGCACATACTGCATAACTGCATCTTGCCTTCCTTGGACACATCCCGAGCCACTACAATGGGGGCTGGGGTGCAATAAGTATGTCATAATTTGAAGGCTCAAGAAATCTGGACAAATACATAGAACTAGAAGAAAAAGGCCAAGCAATTTTAAATATTAGAACAGGTAGATCTTGCATTAGTACAAATTTTCTGAAGGGTATAAAATCTGAAACTCAAATGTCTGCCATTATTTTCTAACTTCAATCTTTAATGACTTGCCAATTTGCCAGAAACCACAATTTTATGAAATGGGATGCAAAATAAAGGGACACCTTTAGTTAACTTGAAGCAGCTAACAAAATAAGAGCATCCACATGCATTTCTGAAATAAAGGTAATCTACAACTGATCATTACAGTTATAATTGTAAACCCTCCACATTTTCTTCCAAAATTGCCATTTTGGAGGAGGCATTATTAGGGAGAGCAAGAGCAACATTTTGAGCCAGAATTGGGGACAATTGAGATGTTTGGATATTCCTAATCTACAAAGTGATTTGCGTACGTGCCTCTCAACCTCTTAATGCAGGAAATCTGAACAAGGCCAAATATGGGGAACATAGAAAAATTGCTCTTGTATAATAGTCTTGCATTAGCATGCTTTTCTGAAGGTTATGACATCTGAAACTCAATGTCTGTCATTTAATGGCTTCATTCCTAAATGATTTGCTAGAAAACCACAAATTTTGAGAAACAAAGATATGGACAACTGAGAGGTATAGTTCAACCGGGCTGTCTGAGTTTGCTATCCCAAAATCAAGGTCAAATGGAGCCTCCCCTGCAGCCATTCCAATGTCCCATTCCTTTATTTTGCCATTTACCATAAACACTAATGATGATTTAGGATTTCATTTGAAAGTTATTTTGCATTTCAGCACAAACCCTAATACACATCTGTTAAAGCAATGCAGTCTCAATGAATAGACTAACATTAATAGAAACTCACATGCATTGAAACAGAAACCCACTTTCAGAGAAAATACATTTTAACTCTGGGCTTCAAAATCATAGGCCCTCGAACATAACATACACATGCTCTTTGATACACCTTCCTGACTGTATTACATTATATTCTTGTACAATACAGTTGTTAAAGGGCATTTTAAATTTAGTAAACAAAACACCACCAATGACAAAACATTTCCATCATAAAGTCAAAATACACAATCTCTGTAGTAAAATCCACATTGAAGAAATTTGTAACTAATAGAGGTTGCTGCTAGCAAACACTTTATATGTCATTGTTTAATCTACAAATAAAGAGAATAAATTGCCTTTGTTGCATGCAGTAAAATGAAAAGCTAGTAATACCGCATAGAGAATGGATAGCAAACTGTAACAGGGTTCATAGTACTACTAGGTATGCCAAAAAAGACTGCAGCATCCACCCCTTTACAACACAATACAGCATCAGCAATGCATTTACCTTAGAACCCACAGCCTTCAGCATCTAAGTACACTATCTGTTGTGCTATTAATGTAAGCAGACTAAACATAATCAGCACTAAACTTTTGCTCCCCTGCAGCTCTCAGCTCCTTGTAAACACTCAGCTGTATCTCTGAACTTTGCAGCACAAGAAATCTGGAAAAAGTCGAAATTTATTGGGGGGGGGGTTAAAGGCCAAACAACAGGGACACATTTTAAACATTGCTTGTATAATGTTCGAAAATTGCTAGAATAAAATGCTGCATTACCACCATACATTTCACTGCCACGACTTGAACCCAGGGTCAAAGCAACATACCACTACGCCAAATCAGCTGTTTTGTGAAAGAGGAAGACTGAAACTTTACCATTTAGTGAATTCAGTTGTCACCATAGCACAGCTGTCAACCTCTTAGCACAAAAGACCTGAACAAAGCCAATAATGGGTGACTACAACCACCAAACATTCAGTGAATTCAGTTCTCACCATAGCTCTCAACCTCTTAGCAAATAACACCGGACAAAGCCAGTAATGAGAGAATATAGCCCCAAACATTTTCAGTGAAATCAGTTCTTACCATAGCTCTCAACATTAGCAAAAACCTGGATGAAGCCAATAAATACCTGGATGAAGCCAATAAATACCTGAACAAAGTCAATACTGGGTGAATACAGCCCCAAACATATTCAGTGAATTCAATTCTTACCATAACTCTCAACCCTAGCACAAACCCTGGATGAAGCAAATAATGGGAATACAGTCCCAAACACAGGGATACATTTCAAATATCCATCTTGTACACTTAGAAAATTGCTAGAATAAAAGCTTGCTTTTGTTACCATACACTTTCTGAAGAAAAGAAGTCCAATATTGAAATGTGTCCATTTACATTTATTAACCAGGAAAGTCTGACTTTGAAAACAAAAAAGCAATTTTTTTAGCAGAGGCCCAGGAGAAACACTCCAGACATCCAAGAATATAACCAAATAATAACACTTAGCTGTCAGGCAACAAGGACACAAATGCAGAAACCACAGATTTTATGAGGAACAGAAAAGGTATGAGGAAAATCCTGAAATATTTTTACAAATGGTGGTGGGTAGGGAATTCAGGCTCTTGCCACTTGGGCCCAAGGTACAGAGTTCAAGCCTTATTCTCTCCATGTACACCTGTCTAAGGGCATTTCACACACACACACACACACACACACACTACCTGAACGGGTCCCATCTTCCTCCTGGCTGCATAATCCATCTTCCGCTCCTGCTCAAACATCTTGTCTTCCTGGCTGCATAATCCCAAATATCCTGTCTTTGCTTTCACATAGCGATGATGTCAGCCCATCTAGTCTAGTTCCGTGATGATGTCAATCTTCTTAAAGATGCTCAGCCACAAAAAAACTGTTTGAAATGCTTAGCAGATTCCAGGGGGCTTGCTGGTCACACCACTGTCTTGTACACCTTGCTTTTCAGCTTCTTTGGCATTCTTCTGTCATAGACTACACCTGACACTCTATGCCAGTTGGCTGCAGCCCCTCTGATTCTAGCTCTGACCTCTTCATTCAGACTTCCCTTCTCCTCAACCACCCTTCCCAGATATTTGAAGCTGTTTACCTGCTTCACTACCCCCCTTCTATTTTTATTCTCAACTTCTTTGATTTCCCAAATTTGCTGCCATTACCACCATCTTATCTGTACTTGGTTTCATCCCATGTGCCCTCAGATTTCCATTCCATTCTCCTAAACTTTGCTGAAGTTCTAGCTCAGAGTCTGCCTGGAATGCCACATCATCTGCATACAGCAACTTTGTTGATCTGTCTCCTCTGACCTGTTTAGAAATGTAGTCCATCACCAGAATGAACAGCAATGGGCTCAGAGTTGAACCCTGGTGTACACCCAGTCCTACTGGGAACACCTCTGTGAGGTTGAACACAGTTCATACTTGAGTCATTGGATCCTTGTACATAGTCTGTACTAATTCTAACAATGTTTCTAGGACTTCAAACCACCACAGTACTGCCCAGATCAGCTTTCTTGGGACCCTGTCATATGTTTTCTCCAAGTCTAGGAAAGTCCAGTTGGACTCTCTCCTCATCTCTAGCTTCTTCTCAAGTATCTGTCTCACTGCAAGCATCAGGTCAGTTGTGCTGCATCCTGATCTGAATCTAAACTGCTCATCTCCCATCTTACATTCTATTACTCTGCATATCCATTTAGCAATCACTCTCACCAGAACTTTCATGCAGTGTGATAGGAGTTTGAAGCCTCTGCACTGCCCACAGTTGTGGTTGCCCCCTTTGTTCTTGTACACTGGCATGAGTATGCTTATTCTCCAGTCATTTGGGATATGCCTTTCTCTCCACACTGCTATTAGTACCCTCAGGAGCCATTTCTCCCCTTTCTCACCCAGCATCTTTATCATATCTGCTGTGACCTCATCTGAGCCTGCTGCTTTCCCTGACTTCATTTTCCTTAGTGCTGTTCTTACTTCTTTTAGGGTGGGCTCATCTTCTTCTCTCATTGTAGGCTGTTTCTGGAGCAGTACAACTTCTGTGAGGTTTTCCTCATACAGAAGCTGCTGGAAATACTCCTTCCATCTGCCTTTGATGTCCTTTGGACTGGTGAGCAGGTTGTTGTTGGCATCCCTTATGAAGGGTGTCTGACTATCTTCTTTATCTTTCTGTCTTTGCCTTGCAACCTGATATAGTTTCTTTGTGCCACTTACTGAGTCACTTTCCAGAAGTTGGTAGAGTGTCTCTGATGCCCTATTCTTTGCTATTGCAACTTCTTTCTTAGCTTCTTTGTTAGCCAACCAGTAGTCCTTCCAAGCTTGGTCAGTCTTTGCTGTCTCCCACTTCTTCCTGCACTCCTTTCTTTTGATGACTTCTTGGACGTCTGCATTCCACCACCAGCTTTCACTATATACCTAGGCTAACCTCCTGCTATTAAGTGAGAACCTGACAAAATTTCACACCCCTATAAACCCTGAGAACACTTCCGCCTATGCAAAACTGTTCACAGACACCCTGTACAAGCATGTTAATAGCTGTATAGAGGCAGCTGTACCCACCAGGAACAAGTATAGAACTAACTCAAAAAACAAGCCACCCTGGTGGAATCACAAAATTAATTGGATGTATAATAGGAGGAAGAAAATCATGGCAAAAATTAGGAGATGCATTACCCAGCAGGACTAAAGCACTCTAATTAAACTAAACAAACAACTCAGAGGACAATTAAACTCTAGCAAGGCCAAATTTGAGGTAAGTTTGGCCTCCCATGCCAAGGACAACCACAAAGCATTCTTTAGCTATGTCCGCAACCTCAAAGGCAATACACAGTTGTGGGCAGAGCCTATTGTAAATGGAGCCACCTATACTGAGCCAGAAGATATAGCAAACCTCCTGGCTGATAAATTCAGCTCCAACTTTACTCCCCTCTTCCCCCTCAAACTTCCCTCAGGAAATATCATCAAATATAACTCCCCCTACTATCACTAGGGAACAAGTCCTTAATACTCTCTCTAAGACCAAGAGCATTAGTGGGCCCAGACAATATCCAAGGATGCCTTCTAAATAGCATGAAACATAACCTATCAGGGCCTCTGGAATTACTATTTAACTGTAGCCTCATAATAGGCTTCATGCCTCATGAATGAAGAAAGGCAATGGTCATCCCTTTGCACAAAGGTGGGCCATCTACAGACCCTGGAAACTACACATCCACAAGTTTCACTAGTCTTATATGTAAAGCCATGGAAAGAATTATCATGGAGATGAACAAGTGAGATATAGTAAACCTCCAGACACTGGACCCAACCCAGTTTGGTTTTGTAAAGAGCAGATCATGCCTACTCAACCTGGTGGATTTCTTTGAGAAGGTCACCAAAGCAATGGATGAGGGCAAAATTGTTCACATTGCCTACCTTGATTTGGCCAAGGCATTTGACACAATACCCTACTTGGGCATTGTTGACAAACTCCAAGATGTTAGGTACAAACCCGTATGTCACCCAGTGGATAGCCAACTGGCTCACAGACAGGACCCAGGAAGTTAGAATTAGGAAGTCCATCTTTACAAAGAGGCCATTCACAAATAGAGTCCCTCATGGATCAGTCCTTGGACCCCTCCTTTTTGTCATTTACATGTCAAGGCCAATGTCAATGGTCTCTGGCTGACTAAATTTGCAGATAATTGCAAATTAGGAGCTGTCATTGAATCTCACACTGACACAAATGTTCTCCAGGAGGGGCTGACACAGACAAACAACTGGTGTCAGAGTCATGGACTAAAATTAAATGCCAAGAAATGCATAATAGTATCTTTTGGGAAGTCATCCATCCCTTAACTATCAGATTTACAACACGCCCCTTAGAATTGACCCAGTAGTCAGGGACTTAGGGACACACATAGATAGTAATCTTGTCTTTGATCATCACGTCTACAGTGGTGAGGAAATCATTCTATGTTGCGCAACTTATAAACAAAGGTATGGCATCTAAGTCCAAGGAAGTCATTGTTCCACTGTATTCAGCATTCATAAGACCTATCATTGAATACAATCCCCCTTTGGTATGTACCTATCCAGGCATATCCAAGAACTGGAACATCTACAGAGGTTCCTCACTAAAAGACTACAGGGCATAAGTAATATGTCTTATACAGACCGCCTCAAGGTCCTATCCCTGTATTCTGTCTCCTACAGACTTTTGAGGGGAGATCTATGCCTGGTATACAGGGCATTGTCAGACCCCACTCTGATGGACCTCCTGCATATTCATAAAACAAACAGTACCAGAATTACCCATTCTAAAGACTTAAACCTTGCCTGTGAAATAAATAGGACCTGCTGGAGAGATAGATATGTAGAGACTACCCCGTCTGTGGAACAGACTCCCCATCTGTGTGAAGCAGAGTTCCTCCCTAATCCATTTCAAGTGCTACTTGGACAGTTGGATGGGAAACCTGGAAATGCATCCCTGGTTTGGGACCTATGTCTCTCATGCAAACAGGTAACCTGTAAATGGTTCAGCTGCAAGGCCCATGCTTACACTTTTCAAGGGTATCAGAATTCATCAGAGATTTGGGATGCATGGATAGGCTTAAAAAGGCCCTTGTATTCATTAGCCTAGTAAACACCTATGTACCTATGAACCTATGAACCTTATTTCCATACCTGTCTCGGCCACATATCTTTTCTGTAGTCCTAAAACATGCTGTTTTTAGACGTTGCCATTCTTGTTCAACTCCACTTATTTCCTCCTCTTCTTGGTGTGCTAGAGCTCTGAATAATTCCTTGAACTGTTGAGCTTTCTCTCCAGTCATCTTCCAGGTCTTCAGCCTGGTCTCTGTTGACTTTAGAGCCTTCTGTGACCACTGCTTGCAGCTGATAGTGGCAACTAGTGGTTTATGCTGTGGGCCGACTGTTTCACTGGGGATGACTTTGCAATCATGGATTCTACCCCAGTGCCTTTTTCTTACTAGGATGAAGTCTATCTGAGTTGCATGTTGGCTACTCTTGTATGTGATCTTGTGACTGTCTCTCTTTCTGAACCATGTGTTTGCTACTATCAATCCATTTGCCCGACAGTAGTCTAGTATGGCTTCTCCTTCTTTATTCCTATTGGCCCACCCATGTGGACCCAGGCAATCCTCATATCCTGTTCTGTCTGTCCCGACATGTGCATTCAAATCACCCATTATCAACACCAATTCATGTTGTCCTGCTTTATCTAGTAGGTCCTGCAACTGCTATCTGAGTGCACTCTTTTCCTCACTATCACAACCCTGCTGTGGGGCATAGGCTGTGATTATGAATACTGCCCTATCATTACACTGGAGTCTGATTGCCATGAGTCTGTCATTAATTCTGATGATATCCCTCACTGCTTCCGAAGCCTCTCTCTCACCACAATTCCTACACCATTTCTAGCCTGTCCACCTCCTGAATAGTAGAGTCTGGATTCCATGCCAAGTGGCTTTGCTGCATTGCCCTTCTATCTCATATCTTGGATACATAGGATGTCCAGCCTCCTCTGTATCATCATCATGTCATTCACTTCCAAACTACATCCTGTCAGCGAACCTACATTAAGCATAGTAATTCTCAGTTCATGTTTGGAAGGTTGGTTGGTTTTACATCCAGCTTTCCCTCAACAGAGCCTTCCCAGGTAATCCAGGCCGGGCAACTAGACAGCAGCCACCCATTAGCTTATTGACCCAGGGCTGCTGGGCTTTATGGCTTTATGGCAGGCACCACTGGCCAGTAGGGGCACATATACCCCTCCCACCATTAGCAAGGGTCCCTAGCATAGGTCAGAGTAGGCCAGATCCTCAACCCACTTATTACCGGTAACTACCCATGCCCATTTTGGTGACATTTGTCAACATGACTGAATTACCTAGAGCCATATTTTACACCATCAAGTGGCTAACAGTCTGTGATCTGTGTTCTCTTATCTTGAGGATACTGCGCACCACAGTAGATGCCCAATGTGGTTGGTCTGTACAACTCTTCCCCCTATAGGGCACTATGAAGAGTCTGTGCTGCTGCCCACAGCTCCATTCATTAGTGAGTTTGAGATGGAAATGCTCAACATGTTTTCTGGATGTGGGAGAAACCCTACGGAGACACAGGGAGAATGTGCAAACTCGAAACAGGCATTGGTCAGAAGTCAAGCTCGAACCTTGTACCTTGTGCATGGGAGGCGAAGACCTTAAGAATTATGCCAACTGGTTTCAGTCTAAGGATGTCAACATATTTGACCATAATTATATGAGAGGGTAAGCTAAGCAATGTATTGTGCAATAAAACTGTGAGGTGGATAAAAGCAAACCTTGTGGCATTTCAACATTCAGATATCTACATTCACTATTTAAAGTGATTAGTTTTACCTTCCAGAGTCTCATATGGAGGTATTTCTTAACCCATGTAACTACAGTATTTTCAAGTCCTAGGAACACAGACTTTGTTTTATAGGTGATAATGGTTATCTGAGAGTCAAATGCTTTACTAAGATAAAAAACAATATCAACATGCAAGTTCAAACCAACTAAGGTGAATACTTAATTCCAAAAAAAAGAAAAAAAACAGTAAATCTAAAACATTAGATGACTCACTACTGAGCATACCTCTCAATTGTCAAAAATTTCTCAGAATGTCCAGATTTTTCCCTCATATTTTTAGTCTGTTCCTCAAAAAATTTTGGTTTTCTGACAAATTATTGGCAAATTCTTGGAGAGTGAAGTCAGAAAATATGGAGAGACATTTGAATTTCAGACTTCACACCCTTCAGAAAATGTATGTTAATGCAAAACATGTTATTTTATCAACTTTCTAAGTATGTAAGGGCAATATTTAAAAATTGTTCATATCTGTGGGCCCTCGTCCTCCCATTATTTATTGTTTTGTACAGATTTCTTGCTTTAAGAGGTTGAGAGGTATGCTACTGAGGCATATCAATATGGCCTATAACTCCAAGTTTCTTCAATAATGCTGAAAGAACTATTTTATCTATAACCTTGGAGTCATAAATTAAAATGCTTATCAACCTATATATATTACATAGGGTTTCGGGTCAAGTTTCCTCAGACACCATCATTATCGAGCTTCCTTTCCTGGCGAGAATACCCTTGTTCCTGATATAATACAATTAAAAATATATGTCAGAAGGGGCTATACTAGAAACTAATGCTTTTAATTCAGTATTTGATATATCTTACCTAAGAACCTTTGGTACACTTATGTCCTTTAAGTCAGCACTCTATCATTCATCATTAATAGTTTAAGAGTTTCCAGTTCTTGCACTTAGAATATCAAGTTCAAGTTGATGGGGGGGGGGGCTGCTTATTCTAGCTATCTGATTTGTATTTTGTAAAAACTACCAACTCTGGATAATAATAGTAAGGTCAGAAAGGTTCCTAGGGATTATTGTAACAATGCATTTTTTCCAAAGCAAAAACAGTCTTGTTATTGTAATGTTTTCTGGACAGGATAATTGCTATGGATATGCCATATTGTTATACTTTGCTGGGTTCAACCAGATTTAACACTGTGCCAGTATAATTGACTATGTCTTTTTTTTGGGGGGGGCACTTACTTATGGAGATATTAGAATGTATGCAGCAATGAGAATTACTATGAAGAGTAAAGCCCATGATTTTGCTGACATTTTGAAAATGGATCAGCATACTTCGGATGCACTGCAAATATAGTTTGGGGTATCACAAAACAGCTGGATTAAATAATTTTCTTCTGTGAAGATTTATTTGTCAGGTACCGCAGAACTGAAGAATGAAAACAGCTGAAAAAAGGGATGAATAAAATTATAGTTAATAAAAAGATCAGCAAACAGTAAATAAAAACAAGTCTGTCTTTCTTTCTTTCTAATCAGAGCAATCGCAATGAAGTTTTAGGGTTTGTGATTTTTTAGGAATGTTGTGAACAATTTAAAGTCAAATATCTCTAACAAACTGTTGAAAATCTGAAAGAAAGTGAAAAAATATATATTATAAACAAAATGTGAATTTTCACTACAAAAAAAGAATGAAAAATATCAAAATGGATGACATTGCCACTACTTTTCAATGAATTACAGTATAGTGCAGTTTTAAGAAATAATTTGTCATTATTTCATTGCTGATGTACTGCATTCAGGTTTTGATAATAAGGGAATAAAAGTAAAAAAATAGCACTAGTTGATTCTCAAAGGAAAATATGCACACAAATTGTAAACTTTTTATTCTTTTTTAATTTTTGCATTTGTTGTTAAATCTCACCTAAGCAAGATTGCAGAATTAATAAGCATCCTTTTATTAAATTATTAGTTATATTTCATTGCTGAAAGCTTACGCAAGTTGAATAAATTCTTGCAGTCCTTAGTCTTTGGAAGTAAACAACCCTTGTAACCCTTTAGCCTGCAGTTAGCCAAAGACTCTCACGACCTTCATTTCATCATCTTGTGTTCTTACGTATACAACCCAGCATTTGTTATTTTTATAGCAAGTGCTCAACATTGTTCATCTCTGCAGAACAAAATTTATTATGATCTGTTAATAACAAAAAACACTTGGTTAACTGACAGCTCATCAGAATCTTCAGGATTTGCTGTTTTCTGAAGTACTACATGGTGTAAGGTTGGTTATATCAAGGACAGAGTGGAATATTTTTAAAGCCTGCACAAGTTTGTTGGTTGTCAGTCTGCCATAAGAGTGAAAGGTGTTTATGTGAAGGACATAAACAAGGGCAGTGTGCCTTGGAAAATTATTTATAACCAAAGGCATTGACACACTAGTGCATTAAAAATTGTCAGCAGACATACAACTTGTTTATGAAAAAGAGAAACAACCAGCAATGGCAGTGATGTTATTGTGGTGGATGGTATTCTTTAGCCTCAGGATGATAACATACAACTCGTACATGCACAAGGCACAGATACCCATGTACACACATGCACACTCATTCACACATACACAGACAGACACACAGATATGCACACCTCTCCACATACACACTTACACACCTATACACATTCACACAACTCTATACACACACACACACACACACACACACACACACACACACACACACACACACACACACACACACGCACACACACACTCACACACACACACACACACACACACACACACACACACACACACACACACACACACACACACACACACACACACACACACACACACACACACACACACACACACACACACTCACATATACACGCACATGCACATGCACTTGCAAAATCAAAGAGTTATTTTTCCTCTACCAGTAAGAAAAAAAAAACTCATGGAGACATTAAAAATGAAAGCCATTCATAACGAGCATTTGCTCAAATGTTACCACTAGCTAAACTGAACAGATTAAGTGATGCCTTAACTACAATTACAAGCTGTGGTAGAAGGTCAGTGGTGAGACAGTAAGCCTGATGAGGAGGCCAAAAAATTGTTTTCAGGATAGACATCATAGATTTTAGATCTCACACAGGACATGTTATTGGAATGTTTAGATGGGTGAGCCAACATTGGCTGCTCACTCTATTCCTCTCCCTGTGCTACCCCTCCAGCACCTGTTCTGCTAAGCAAACTGGTGTATAGAAGAGCGTTATCTGTCTATACCACTGAGCTGCTTAACAATCACTATTTTTGTCCAAAATACTTTTTTTCTCAAAGAGTTAGTACTCTCAGCTATAATGATCACTCTTCACTAAGAGGCAAACATCTCTTTCAGTTAGCTTTCTGATGGGCTGTTACTAAGAGTCTCCCCTTTAGGCCATAAGACTCCCTCATCACTGAGTGTGAAACATCTCTCCTATGGTGTTCTAAGTTCTTCCTCTTTACTGTATTTTCAAAGGTGTCCCAAACCAGTCTTTCCTGCTGCATGCTCTCTCTCTACTGCATGCTTAAACATAATGTCTAGAGTATATACACCAACTGTCAGACTGTAAAGTATATAAAAAAAACTTCTCAGACAGTACATTGATGGCATTATATCACATTCATCACTCCTTTTTTCATAGCAAAGCAGCATTTTCACAGCAAAGCAGCATTTTTCATAATAAAATAGCATTTTTTATAGTTAAAACAACATTTTTTTTGTTCTAAAAGTTATATTCTATCATCTTTTTAACATTATTTTTGTATTCACTATACAAGAGGGGGTTAACTATGTGGAATCATGCATAGAAGGATTGTAACACTGGAAGCCTTGCTTACCAGGGAGATTGCTCGCCACTTTGGGTAGAATTTGGGTAATGAGCACCCAGTTATTGATGTTGGAAGTAGGACCCCTTTCTCTTGCCCTACCACTGCCTGCATTGGTAGGTAGGGCAGGAGGCTGTGTAAGAGGCTAAGTGGATGGGATGCAGGTTCATAAAAGAGCTAACCATAAAAAGATGAGTCTAACTCCACTAATTCTCCGTACTGTCTTAAGGAGGTTTAAAAAACAGTATCAGTGCTCCTTCATTTCTTTTCTTTTGATCTCTTTTAACCCTTTGTACTAAAAATGTCCTTTTCCCACACACTCTGAATAGGATTTCTTACTCCTTCATTTTGTAACAATGTAACACTATCATCCATTTCAACCTCAGCTTAGTAACGGCCTCATCCTCTTGTAGCCCAGTAACATTTTAAATAGCAGATGAAAACCCCTGGTCATCAGCTTACACATATTGCTCCTGAATTTCTGTACTCACTGTCCTGTGGGAGGCAACTTTTTGATTACTTATTGAAGGAAATTATTTAATAAGTGGAAGTGCATGTAAAGGGCAGACTGGCCGCAAGTAGCCTTTTGTCAACCCTGCTATATTTTTAAGTTAGATTTCTTTGCAGGGGGCCCCCGATCTTTCTCTTGCACTCATCACACCATTTTAGGGGACACTGAACACTAAGATGCCTGAATTTCTCACAAGCATAGCATTGTTCAGCTGCCCTATGTAACGAGAACAGCTATTACTATTAATAAAACTTGGATGTGGCAAATGCCTTAGCCTCCATTTTCTCATAGTCAACAACACATCACATTCTTGTCAGGCTCATAGATTTGAAAGCAAAATAAATGACTGT
>NC_056745.1:294829359-294839359 GCF_019279795.1 Protopterus annectens
CATTTTTTTTTCTAAGAGGGGTTATATTATGGCTGTTCCTAGGATGGTGGCTGAAAATGTAATTGATAATAGAAACTTTTTTTCATCTATTTTATTTAAAGGCATATTAGACAATGATAGAGAGGTTATTAAATGTTTTATTTAGACAAGTCTACTAACACTCAAAATATTTATAATTTATTATTAAATACTTGGAAGATCTTTAGTGGGAACAGTCAGCTTGTTAAAATGGTAGATAAAAGACCACATATAGTTTATACTAAAAGCAACAATATTAAGATATTGTGGCAAAATGACAAATTCTATTATTTACCTGCCTTTACCAATAAACCTAATGCAACCTATATTTCTGGTACATGTAAGGGTTGTCATTATATTTCTAATGTGGGGTACAGTTGCCTGTCTTTCTGTAATAAATGTATTTACAGTACTGGATATCACATGTGAGTCTAAAGGAATGATTTGCATTGCTTTATGCCATTTATGTAACACTTTTTTATGTTGGAATGACTACAGGGAAACTTAGAAAGTATATTTTAGAACATCAATATGTTATCAAAATAAAAGTTTGAAACAATGCTTTTTATAAACATATGTCATTTTTATGAACACATTTTTACAACAAATACTGTAGATTCAAGAGGTAGGGATTATAAAACTTTGATTGAACAAAAATATGTTCTGTGACAATTTCATTTATAGGCAGATAAACACCTGAAATTAATGAAATTATTAATATAAGTTGATTTTTTTAAAGATAGGAGGCTTTTAAAACTATTTTATTAAATGATTTTAAATTGCAGAGATATTTTATTATGAAAGGTTTTAGATATTTATACACTTTCGTGAATGTACAATTTATGTTTTTGTCAGCTGACTTTTTACTTTTATATCATGTGATGCATTTATATACTATACAAGTGTTAAGTTATTCAGTGATTTATTAATTCTGATGAAGTCCTTTATTGTGGATGAAAGCAATAAATACATTTTATATCACCATTTTGGTGTTTTTTCTTCAATATTTGAGAAGGCCTGGACACATTTCCTAATTTATGTTTTTAAATATTTGGTGGCACCTATTGTCTTACTCAGAGTCCCATGTGTATGTTATATGGCCTTCTTTCTTGTATACTATTGCTCAGTCTCAATATCTATTTAGTTATTTGACACTTGTTTACTGGGATAGTCTGACTGGGTCTACAGAACCTGTTTTCAGTGAAGACTTGGGGAGAAAAGCTCCAGGTACCATAGGATACAAAACATTACAGGCTACACATGAGATTATATACAAAAATAAATAAATAAAAACAGTTGAAGACATATATTGTGTTACAAGCTATACTACACACCTTTACAAACATCTATAAAAACCTCTATTTTCTATTTATAAAAACAAATGAAGACATATGTTGTGTTCCAAGATATACTACAAATGTATGCAGTAATAGATTTTAACAACAACATTGATGGCATATGAGTAAAGAAAATGGGAAAACTATTATGTAGATGTGCTACAATTTGAGTCTGTTGTACTAAGTGTAAGACAATCTTGTGTAACTGGGGGCATTACTCTAACTTTATCTTGTGGAGTCATGAGACAGTCTGACAATAGGCTGTTGTAGTACATGAATAAATGTCGGTTCAAGTTAGAAAAATAGTAGATGTACAGTTAATAATCTAGGGAAATTGTGAGACAGTTAATAGACTTGAGGCATTACAGAGTGAGCAGTAGCTTAGGGAGATGGTATAGAAGACAGAAGGTGTTTAGAGAGACATTGGATATTGCAGACTGTGTAGGAGTGAGATGAAACAGAAGAAGAAGAGGATGGGGCTAGTTTGGAAGCAGATGAAGAAGTGAGCATTAGGCTGGATTTATACAGGTTCAGACCCATGTATTTATGAGATAATTTTTATGACAATTTTTTTGTGACAAATCTCATATCTCATACTTAGACAGATGTTTCACTGTCTAGAAAGGTATCAATATCCAGTATAACAGAATATTTTGCTGATGCAGTGCAACACAGACCCATCACTAAGGTATGATCATTGTGCCAAGAATGGTGTTGATAATAAGACACACATTCTGCATGTACTACTTGAAACAATCTCATTAGAACCATATAGCTCAGACTAGAAAAGGCAATTCTTGCCCAATGTGCCCAAATGTGATTAATGAACATGTTAGCAATAAAGAAGCTGGAACTCATTATTGGCTAATTTATGTTTCCTGATTTGCAGGTACTGCTGATATGTGCAGATCATGGCTGACCTGCACAACACAGTAGTAACTTGTTGCTTATGTAGGCATTGGGATCTCCCTCCAGTCACTCTATCACACATGTTCACAAGCACAAGCATGTATGCACACACACACACACACACACACACACACACACACACACACACACACACACACACACACACACACACACACACACACACACACACACACACACACACACACACACACACTAAAGTTCCCTTACCTTTCCCTACATTCCTGTGGTACCCCCTACACACACCCATAATACTTTAGTGCCATTGCAGCACATCTGACTTAGGTTCTGGTGATCTGTTGCATCCTCCCACCCTCTAATTCTTATTATGATCTCAGTGCTGTTTTTGGCACATAAAGAGTCAACCCTGGTAGTCTAGCTATTCCCCCCACACCATACTATTGTTGGTACCATTATGGCTCATAACACTGTAAGCCTTGGTGTCCAATGGCTACCCCCAATTATGGTATAGGTGGCTTAAGGTAATTTAAGGGGTATTTCCTGATGGTCAAATGCATCTCCCCACAGATGGCTCCATAGTAATGTTGGTACCATCATGGCAGTTTAGGATCTCTTCTGGTTTCCAGTGTTTACCACACTCCACAATCCCTGTAATACTGTTGCTGGCATCACAGCAGTGCATTTCCTGGTGGTCTAGTAGTTCTCCAACCCCAGTCCCTGTCATGCAGGTGGTGCCATTATGGTGTTTAAAAGTTGTGGCCAGTATTCCCCTATAATGCAGGTGATGCTATTATGGCATTTAAGAATTGTGACCAGTATTACATTGTAATGTATGTGGTGCCATTAGGGTGTTTAAGAGTTGTGGCCAGTGTTATCCCCATCACCATCATGCTGTTGCATGCCTTAAGGCACTATTCCCATGGTAGCCCCCATAGTAATGTCAGTGCCAGTATAATAGAGTATCCTGCCACACCTGACACCCATCCCTGTAGTAATGGTAGTGCCTGTATGGCACTTTTCAACATTATTCAATCCCACCCTGATCCCCATTTTTCTGATGGTACCATTTTAGCACTTTTATAGTAAGACCTTATTTCTAGTGGTGTCCACCCACTACATTCATATTAGGGGTTGAACATAGCCTTTGGCCATCTTCACTACAGCAAAATGGTGGGGATGGCTATGTTGACCTACACAGCAGAACACTTTCTTGAATTGCTTGACCATGCAGATGACCTCATGACGAGGTTCCAGGGAACGAGAAAGCACATGGCTACTTGTTTATTCCCCTGGAATACCTCATTAGCATTCCACATGGCTGTGAAGCCAGCTATTTGTAGTGCTGTGTGTCTTTTGTAAGAGTGCTTCATGAAAAACCAAAAACCTACTGATCATTTACATGGTCATGTATATGTAATGGTGAGTTTATGAATCTATCCCATTGTACAACAGTGTTTCAACAGTTTCATGAGTTTCCTATTAATTTTAATCAGTGTGGACACCATAATGACAAATACAAATAAAAAAGGCATTATATTTATCCAGAATCATTTTAAATCTCTGTTTGCTTTATAATAAAATTGTTAAAAACAAATGGTGTGCATATATAAGGAGGGGGGGGGGGGCAGTTGACAGTGTTTTTAAAATAGACAAGAAAAGGGAAGCAAGTCCACTATATTAAACTTAAAAAAATTCAAAGCAGATCAGACCAGATGCATATTAGTTGAGCTTTTTACCTCATGTCAGTCATTTCTGAAGTTCTGTAGAGTGGGTACATTCTAACAAAAATGTATGTTCCCTCTTTTGGAAAGGAATTAACTATTTTAGCTCTTTAGAAAAGCACACGTTTTGAAACACCCAATATTGTTTCATGCATCTTTCAAAAGATACTTTGTAAGTCTTAACATGACTGAGGAACTTCATCTCCATTTCTCTCAGACTTAAATTGAAGGCACAGTGTTCCTTTAAGTAACTGAATGCGTTTTGTCTGATTACTTTTTTCATCTAAAATATTTTCAGGTGTACCCGCCTAATCCAGCAGTATTTAAGATAGTTATTCTTGCGTTGTTGTTGTGTTGTAACAACATTCTTGCGTACATGGAGGTACTCATCAGAGAATAAAGGTTGCAGAACTGACTCAAGTATGATGTTTTTTAGACAATTCTGAAGGGGGGGGGGGGGGGTATTGTTAATCACATTTTGCCTGACTTGTTTCTGCGTCTACTCTCATCTTCTGAGTTAAGAACCCGTTTCCTTATCCTAGTTAGGGTTGCCACCTTTTCAAATGCCCAAAGTGGGACATTCTTGGTACAAATGGCAGATTTTGCAGGCCAAAACATACCCACGGCCAGTACAAAGGACAGAACTTCACTTTTTTGCCTAAATAAAAGCTTATTCTTGTAGCATTTTAGTTGCTTATTCTGTTTCTTATAACATTTAGGTGTTTCAGATCCAGAATTACTATTTTATGCAACTATTACATAAAATATAGGAAATAATTTTGTCCTAAAATCTCAGGACATTTGCCATTTTTATAATTTTTTTGCAGGACGCAATTGCCCAAAGAGGGACTGTCCCTCGCAAAGTGGGACAGGTGGTAACCCTAATCCTAGTGTCCTTCATTTCCCCAAATTAAATAATAAGATCCAGAAAATGGACCAGATGTTGGGGCAACTGCAATATATAGTCTACATGGAAATACCCATGTGCTTATGAAACCTGCAGTCTTTTTGCAGATCAACGCTGGTAAAACTGATTCTAGACTCAGGATTGTATCACGCTGCATTCATGAAAGGAATGGACTTGCAGGAATTATTTCTGTCTCTCTACACTAGTGAATACATTAAATGAGTAGGCTTTAACCACTTGGAAACGTCGGGAGTAAGGCACACTTCCTTGGCGTTATCTGTGGCAAGCTATTTCTTTCCAGCCAGCTCCCCCAAACAAGCAAGGACTCTATCACTAAACCGTACATTTAATGCATCTGTCTTTAGGAATGTCCTGCGGCAATGTCCATTCAATTTTATTCACACACCGTCTTCGATTGAAAGAAGCGCTGCTGGCTTTCCGTATCGTAGCTGTCTTGGACCACTGCCATTTCTAGTCTCATAGGTAATGCAATAATAATAACGAAAGTACCAACGTGCACACTACTACTGGAAGGTGTATTTTCTGTTGAGTGTTTTAAATTTCTTAATGGTACATGTGTGTTGGGGGGGGGGGCGCAGGAGGGGCTGGTGGATAGAAAAATGACAGCTTCTTGATTTATTCAGGTCAGCACGAAAGGAAACATTACAAATAACAAAGGAGTGCTACAAAAGACCCTTTCCCTACCGTTGGCGTTGACACTTAGTTGTATGCGTTGGGTTTACCTGACAAGACATTAATGTCTCCCCTTCCCCCTTATGGTGACATACTGAGTAACCGCCTCTTAGGTCCGCAAGAAAAGCCCTTGACATGCCTCAGTCCAGGTCAGTGGGTAAAGTCGATGCATTTTAATATCTGCGTTTAAGAGTTATTTCATAGCCCCCAATAGCAGCGTAGCATCCTTTCACTTACTTATAACAAGGAGTGACTGTTTTCCAGACGGAACAAAGAAGCGGATAGCAAATTAGAAACAATCGGGCTTAGTACTTTTCACAAAAGTATTGCGTTCCGTTTTGTCAAAATACCTAGAAATCTGCAATAAAGTACATTTAATAACAGTAAAGCATGCCAGCTTTCCCAGGCACACATCGAACAATTTATCTGCATCTATAAAAGGTTGCTCATTGTCTGTCGGTTGCATATAATGAAAACAAGGATGGTTTAACTGTTATGAATCACACACACAGTCGTTGTCTTCTGATCTAAATTAACTGCTAGCACAACCTTTTGCACCATACATCTACAGTGCTTCTTGCTGCAGCGCTCCTGTTATCGCTCGTGAATCAACGTAGCCGGCATTACTGTGTTCTGGAATGTCACTGCAGAGCTCGAGCTCTTTCTGATATTAAACCTACCAACTTGGCACGCGGAAAATCAGTCACTCGTTTCAGTCTGACTAGAATTGGATCCCTCGCCATAAAATAGTTCCAGTTCTAACATCTAAACACAGTGTGTGTATTGTTAAATTTCAGTTATGTATGTACATTCCCAAATAAATGGAAGTGGGAATGAGCTTCAAGGTGCTGAAGTTGTCATTATTCAACCTTTTGGGATAAGATAGAAAAAGAGGAGGGAGGGGTTGCTGATGTCTAGCTTTTTGCTTGGCTGGGTTTGTCCCTGAAGTCTTAGTACAGTTAAGAAACTCGATAGGAGACGGACGTTTGCTTGGACAGCTGACTTGACCATCCTAAAAATAATTTTCCTCTCCAGACCCCCGCGCACTGTGCTCAGTCTCTTTCTTTCTCGCCATAAAAAGAATTCTGGGATTGACTGTCTAACAGTGGTTAAATAATACGTTTCCAAGGTAGGACTTCAGTTACAGTCCTTGTTGCTGTCCTATTTGTATGACATTTTGTAAACTGGACTGTAGGACTGACGGACCTTACTTAGTTGGCTCCCTGGACACTACAGTCTAATGCTTAATAATAGTCTGTGTTAAGGACGTCTTATTCCCTTGACAGCACCGTGATTTTTTGCCTGTGCATTACCTGGTAGGGTATAAGTAAAGTCGCTTTAGGCTGTCTTTCTGATTTTTAATATTAAACGTGTTTGCTTGCGTTTTGCTACCATGCGTCCTATTAGCAAAAACTGGAAGGGTTAATTCTGTTAGACTCAGGGCCTTTGTGATTTGTATGTGTATATGGTGGAATGGGCGCACAACATGCGTCCTGCTACTAAAAGTGCTGCTACTGGAACGTCTGTGTGCGTGTGTTGTGTTGTGGTATGGACTGTACTAGAAGGTGACGGTGGAAACAGAATGGAAAGCTGAGGGTAGGGCTACAAGTGATTTCCCCCTAAATTTGAGATTGTTTTCCATTAAACTACCGAATTTTCTTTGAGCTCTATGTCAGGCTTGATAAGGTTCTTTTTCCAGGTGCCATTATTTTAAATGAGTTTAGTCTTAAAAAAAAAAAAAAAAAAACTTGTTAAAATCAATGACCAGATGAAGCAATTTATATGTATTGAGGTCTGAGGAGCAGCATCAGACGATGTCATGATTGTTAATACTTGTCGTTTCACGTGGCAGCTTACAGTTCATTATTCTCAATGACCCCTATAGTTATTTTAACAAAGTTGGGTGTTAAACTGGCACTAAACTATTGAGTTTTACTGCAGTTTCTAAATTTTGGCTGTATATTTAATACTGTCATTGTATATCCATTCTATGTAGTAGTTGCTAATGAGTTTCAGGATGGTCTAATATGTAGGCAAAAACTTGAAACAAAGTTTGATCCATCCATCCACAACCCCCTTTTCCCATTTTTGCACATGGGGTCGAGGTGTCACTTTGATACTAAAATGCAGTGGTCAGGGGCATCATACATTTGAGGTGTCCTCTATGCTAAGACTCACTTCAGGTCTTCTTGTACATCTTTGGTGGTTGTCTGTGAGACTATTAACCACATAAACAAAGTACTATTAATTTAGTTTCTTTAATGTTGTGAGCAGAATTGATTCTAAAAGTAAAATTTAGTCTTTGTCAACACCAATATATCAAAACAAATTTTAAAATCATCAGTCACTGCCTTAGGTCCCTCTATAAGGCAGAGTATTATTATTATTAAATCGTACATTTGTGTGAGGTGCAGACTAGTGAAGAAATAATATTTTATTAAGCCTTTACTTTTTTTGTTCAGAGTCCCCCCTAAACATACAGTACAACATGACTCACCATATATTATACAGCCCTCATAATTCTCATTTTGCATAGTTATAAGATAAGGGTACTGAGTAGCAAGCCTATATGCGTACTAATCTGCAGGGTCACCACTGTAGTAAGAAATTATTTAATTAATTATGGCCAGTGTCAAAAAGATCATGTTTTATGCAGGCTCAAAATAGCCTTATCTGACAAACATGCTCACATGGAGGTGTGTAACAGTCAGTATCCCTCTTTTCTAAGACAAGCTCCCTCCTAGTCACATGATCATTCCTGATTCATCACATGACAACAGCAAGATATGAGCGCCCATCACAATCTCTGGCTTTTTGCCACAGTATATTTTTAAGTATAGGCCAGAAGGCTGTTTAAAGATAAAATGCAATGTCTTGAAATAAAATCAAATTCCATTCCTGAAAATGTTATTTTGACATCTCCCAAAACCCAAGTATAAAACATTGTTTTGTATGTCTTCAGGACTTGAGCTTTCTGCCAGATATGAAGCAAACTATACTGTCTTTGTAATGTTCTTTATCCATACTTGAATTTTCTTTTTCATATTCTATTATTTTTTACTTGTGAAATGGGATGAACAAAGAGATGATTTTATTTTATACTATTTCAAGGAAGATAAGCGTACTTATAAAAATGAACAAACCAGTTTTAGATCTGAAAGCCCACACGTGCTGTTTTACTTAAAAAGCAAATATGTAGTTTCTTCATTTCAAGCCTATCCATTTCAGTTCAAATCTCTAGCACCATTCTTTCATACTTAGTTTTCTTTCAGATGTCATAGACCTGTTCTGTCCTTTCTGATATAAATTCAACGCCTCTTAAATTTGAAGGTGATTTGACCCACAGCATCTTGCTTGCATATTTTCTTTAGAAATATGCACCCTCTAGTTTTTGATTGCCTTTTACCTGATGTTCCACAAATGTTGATTGGAAGCTAGTGAACATTTAATTTACTCTGATATCCAGTACTGTTATGTTGTTCACTGCACTGTGCATTTTAATTTTCTGGATCGAGTATGATTACCGCTCTGTATGCTGCTTCACTGTTTTGTGTTGTATTTTTATATTGTGTCGATAGGTATCCTAATACACTTACAGGTGATTCAAAAATGTGTTGTGCAATAATGTGGTTTATAGGCAATATCTGGTCCTGATGAGTCTAGAATTCATTTCTGATCTCTGATCACTATCTACATGACATTTTTTACAAATTCTTCTTGTGTCTAAGTTAATGTTTTTTACATACACAATTACTTAACCCCTCTCCAAAACAAGCTAATTGATTGTCCACATTAACTTACTCATATTTCTTTTGTCTGCATTGTGGCTGAGAAGGATCCATGAAGGGCCAGTTCACTTAACCAGTTAACACATAAATATAATTGGAATTAAACTAACCAATTCTAGAATAAGTTCAGTTATTGTTTTTAATGCTATACTACTGCCTTCTGGAATTTTTCCCTTCTGTATTTCATCTGGAACAGATCTGTGGATGTCTGACCATTTAAGCAGCAGTGTTTATTAAGTATACTGTACTGATCCCCAGCTTATGTCTGGTAGGCATTGTTGTTTCCAGTTTCATTTGAATTTAATGCTCAGCAAAGATGAAGGAATTTAAAACATGCTTAGAAGGTGTTTTCATATGCTGTGCACATTGAGCAAGTATTATATAATTATCTTACAAGCTAGCATATTTACTATGTGAATTATATGATAGAAACGATTTAATGTAACAACTGAGTAATTTTTCAAGATTTGCATGTGTGTACATTTGTTTGCATGTGTGCATGCACATACATATATGCATGTGAAATCTGATGAAAATGTGTTTCATTAAGAATGTTAACAAATTTTAAATGACTTTAGTAACTAACAAAATATCTTCAGGGGCTGACCAAATTAAATGGCAGTAAACCCTGCATAATGATGCTTTGTC
>NC_056745.1:294844359-294859359 GCF_019279795.1 Protopterus annectens
CTACTAGCATCAATAAAAATGTAGTAGTACTTGGTGACTCCATAGGTAAAAATGTAGTAGTGATTGGTAACTCCCTAGTAAGGCACACCAGTCCTACTCTCATGAATCTGGCCAAGAACAGGATGACAATGAACTTTCTTTCTGGTGCCAACATAACTAACATTTCAGGTACCCTTAAGATCCTTAAATCAGGCAAGTATGATTATGACATGGTGGTAGTGCATGTGACAATAAATAACCTGGAAACAAAACTCAGAGGGATATGCAAAGCAACATGTCAGAGCACTCCATGCATGTCACAAATGTCACAAATGCAAGAAAGACCTTGGTATTGAGCAGACTCCACCCTTTGCCAAGAATGATGCTGATGTATAAAGAAAAGATGATTGGTTTCAACAATTGGCTAAACAGCTAGTGTCATTCTAGGGGGATCCAGTATGTGTCACCTTGGGATGAGCTGCTTGGTAATCTTTCCTGCTTTCCCAAGGAGGGTTGTACCTATCATGACAAGCTTTCTACATATTGGCAAAACCCAGTTTTGCCCCCATAATGCTTTTTTGGAGGAGTCCACCTAACACACCTCACAACCTAACTTCCAAAAAAAACCAAGCACTGAATCAGATTAAAGTGGTTCTGCTGAATGATAGAAGTTAAAATAGCAAACTATTGGATCTAGAGGCCCTGCTGCTGTTGGAACACATCCATGTGTGTGTGTGTGTGTGTGTGTGTGTGTGTGTGTGTGTGTGTGTGTGTGTTTGTGCGTGTGTGTGTGTGTGTGTGTGTGTGTGTGTGTGTGTGTGTTGTGACATAAACTGAAGTGTCAGAAAGCATTCCCTCAATGCCTGCCTTTTTTTTACCACTTGTTTAGATCCAATGGAAACTATGATGGTGTATCCATACTTATAAGGGATCACATTACTTCCTGACAGATACCTAGAGACCCACAAGCAGAATATATGAATATTTAAATCACACTACATTGGATCAACATTGGATCAACTATCACATCACAGCATGCTACAGGAACCCCTCTTTCTCCCTAGAAAATCAAATAAGATTCCTGAATATTCTTGATGAACTTGCAATAAACAGAAACTCCATCATCCTTAGACTTTACCCACTGTTTGACTGAGGTAGCTATACCACCACTGTAGGATTTGGGCAAACATTCTTACAGTACATAAACAAAAACATCATGGACCAGATTGTTAGGCAACTCACTGGAAGACAGAATATACTTGACCTTGTTCTTATAAATGTGGCATCTGTATGCACTATCCCCTTGGTATCCCCTTTGCTGGTCAAGTCTGATGACAAATAAGTAACATTCTCTGTCAAAATATCTCAATCATCAGATGCAAATGACATAGAATGTAAAGACCTTAAATGTACCAATCTTTTACAATTCCATGATGAAGTCTCCAAAATTAAGTATAATGGTTTTACCCAAAATGTGGACACTGCAGAGAGTTATTCAGATGAGTTCTACTCACACATGAATAAATAATTCAACTGAGTAGTCCCAAATAGATTCAAACAAAGGCGAGAGTTAAGCAAACAAAATAGTGTTCTAGAGCCATAACTAAAAAAGAAAGCAGCATGGAGATCCACAACCATAAATAAACAATATCATAAAGGAAATAAAATCAATGCATATGGCAAGATAGAAGACCCTCAAATCAAGGGGAACATTAAACAGCTAGCTAAGGAACTGAAAAATTCAAACATAAAAACAAGTGCACCCCATTAACTCTAACTTGTAACAGAAGCAATAAAACAACCACAAATCCTTTACTTTAGATACGTTAGGAAAATAAGGAATAATGCTCAGCTCTGCTCAGATCTTATCTAAAATGGCACTATCTACTGTGATCAGGTGGATATTGCCAGCATACTGGCAAAGTCTCTCAGTGAGAACTATTCCAAGCCTGTATATCCCTGGGGTCTCCAGTCTCCAACTATCACCAAGGAATATGTACTGAAGGTGCCTGATAACATAGCTGTTTGTCTAAGTACTAAACAAGCAGTGGTAGATGTATTCCTCAGTCTCTTTACCTGAACCTAGAAGCTGGCTTTATCCCACAAGTATGGCACATAAATCTTGTGATACCACTATACAAGGGTGACTCCACCAATGAGCCTGAGAAATACAGACCATCAGTCTGACAGCCTCATATGCAATGCCATGGAGCATATCAAAACAGGCTTGATACATTATGACATCAAAAATATTATCAGATTTGACACCCTGCCATAGCTGGCCTTAGGCATAGGCCAACTAGGCAGCTGTCTTAGGCGCCACTCTAGCAGAGGCACTTTTCCAGTAATCTGGATGGTGTAAGTAGACCAGGATGGAGAAGATGTGGGTGTTGGGGGAGGAGGGAGCTGTGGAGACCTTTTGCCTAGGGCACCAGTTAACCAGAGGCTAGTCCTGCCCCCTGTAGTATGACTTTGTCTAGGAAAGATCCTGTCTGATGAATCTGGTCAACTTCTTTGACAAGGTGACTCAAGTTGCCAACAGTGGGCACAGTATGCATACAGCATATCTAGACCTCACCAAGGCATTCAATACCATATTACATGCAGCTGTAATTAATACATTAGAAGAGTTCTAAATCTCATCTTACATAGTTAGATTTGTAGCAAACTGGCTTAGGGACATACTCCATGCAGTGAGAGTAGCAGGTGCAGCCAATGAAGGCATAAAGGTAACTAGTGAAGTTCCTCAGGGATCTGTGCTGGAACCTGTGCTTTTCAGTACTTATCTTGCAGATCTCCATATTTCAAATGAGCTCAAACTTAATGCCAGAATGTGCAGTATTGTCAAGTTGGTTAGCAACCTCTTCCTTCTGCTTATTTTATGGATATTACTCCACTTCAAAATGAGAATGTAGTAAGAGACCTCACTACTTGAGTGGATGGCTGTCTTACATTTAACCACCATGTTGCAACAGAAGTTAGGAAGCCATTTTATCATGCACATCAAGATCAAGAGACATTCTTTCCTCCTTATATTCTGCACTGATTAGGCCTGTTGTAGAATACAATGCTCCTTTTCCAATCTACCTCATGAACCATATCAAGAAACTGGAAATATCCAAATATTCTTAAGTAAAAAGATCAAAGGACTAAAACACCTGAGCTACTGGGAGACACTGGAGGCTGTATCTGCATATTCTGTATCATATAGATTCCTTAAGGATGATTTGTTCCTTGTATATAGGGTGATAAGGGATCCATTAGTCTGAGATCTCTTATATCTTTAAAAAAAAAGCCCTACTAACACTAAGACTATAAATCTAAATCTGCTTCAATACATAAACAAGGCAAGATGGATGGATAGAAGTGAAATGCATTGCCTACCCATTCTCTGGAGCAAGCTTCCTATGCAGGTTAAGCATTGTGATGCACTGTATATCTTTAAAAAGGAGCTGAACAAGTGGATTGGTATTTATAAATTCACACCTGGTATGACTGGCTTCTCCCTCTTTGGCAAAGCAGGTAAGACATAAGGGAGGGTACTGGCAATACAGAGGTAGTGCCTTACTTGCTATGTAACTGTTGTGATCCTTTGTATCTGTGTGTGTACTTATAGATATCTATCTATCTATATCTATCTATCTATATCTATATATATATATATATATATATATATATATATATATATATATATATATATATATGTGTGTGTGTGTGTGTGTGTCTATATAGGGATGTATGGTCTATGTCATAAAACCGAAAATTCAAACTTTCGAACACTCACATGAGTGAATAATGTGATGAGTGTGGTGTGGTACAAGTGTTTACCTTCTCCTCTTGACTGTGTAGTCCAGTCTTGGGTGAAGAGAGCTTTGATTCCAGTTTGGCTATATAAGTGCATCTCTCACAGGTTGTAGTGTTGGGTGGTAGGAGGAGAGGGTTGTCTGTGTACATGAGGCAATTGCTGCATTGCCCCAATATGCCCAGATTTATCAGGTAGACAGGAGAAAACACTGGGAGCTGACCCTTAGACATGCCTGGATAGGTGCTTATTTATTAAGTACTAAAAACTGTTTTCCTCTAAACAAGTGAGGAAAGTTGAGTGCTGTAGTAATTTGTAGCTTATTTAGTGCTTACAACAAGTTTTGAACAAGTGCTGAGCTCAAAGAAACAGATTTAATTGCTAAAACTAAAAAAACTGGCTAGTTCTAAGGGAAAATCTGAAGCACCGACTTTATGGTGCCGGGAATAAGTTTAACCCTAGCTAAGCGTCGAAGCATAAAGTGTTACAGTTAAAGTGCTAGAAGGCTTCCCTCCAACACAGAAAGGCTTGGGGGCTCAGAAACTTACAAACAGTCCTGGATACAGCAAATCCGTATCTGGACTAGACCACCTACAGGAAAGGTAGGAAACAAGCTTAGAAATATTTTTTTTTCATGAATGTGACAAACAAATTCCTAGTGATTCCCATCTTAAATGATTAATTGCAAGAGGGTGATTAGATTTGATGGACAGGCATTAGTTTGAACAGTCATTGCCTCAGTCTTAGCTTGGTTGAGTTTAAGCCAATTAGATGCCATACTGTCAAAGATGGAGTTTCTGCAGTGTTCCAGAGAAGAAAACTGAGGCAAACTTTCTGGGGAGAAGGATGGGTGAAGTTAATTGTCATCAACATAAGACATATAAGCAATATATTTCCTAGCCATGAGATCCCTTAATGCAGCATGTAAGCTGGGAATAGCAAGGTAGCTAAACGTGAGTCCTAGGTGTACCACCTTCTAGCAAATAGGAGCCAGAGCATTTTTTCTCTGACACCACATACTGACTATGATCCAAGAAGACAGAAACCACTTCAAAACCATAGCAGATAACCAACAGTGTACCTGCATGAATTTGATAAACCAAAATGCCAAATGCTGCTGAGAGGTAAAAAAGTACAGGATTTAATATATATATATATATTTTGATTCTTTGTCATCAGACAGTCATTAGCTGCTCAAAATGAGCATAATCCATGTTTTGTACATAAATCTTAATCCAGGCTGACATGGATCTACAAATTCTTGTCACATCAAATAGGAACACACTTGCAGGTTGACCTCCTTTCCCAGTAGGGAAGGTTAGAGGCATAGTGCTAGTTCTCCAAAATAATTGCACCCAATGATGTTTTTTTTTAATTGGAGTAACCACATCCTCCTGTAAAAAAGACAGAAGCATTCTGGTTCTAAAACAAGGTTAAACTATGTGGAGAATAACTGCTCCTACAAAAGTGAGACAAGTTTTAAGTAGCCTCATATAGCTGGGATCCAGATAACAGTTGGTTGGACACATAGTTAAAATAATGTTCATGATCTTGTCTACCCACCAGAAGTCCAAGTTACCCATCAATGTCAGGCTATAACTTTCAGTGTGTGCCACCCAGGGAGAGATGTTTTTTCTCACCCAGGCTGGGTAGCACAGTCTGCTGACATTCTGAAAGAATGAAGCTGTATAACTAATTAGAGTAGAGGTCACTTTGGATACAAAATTGGCCATTTTGTAACAGATGCCCTTCCAGTGAAAAACATAATCTTTATCCATAACAAATGTATCCTCAAAAAGAAGAAGATGAAGAAGACACATCTTACCCCTTTGTCATTCCATCATCTGGTGCACTAAGTGACAATTATGGTCAAACAAGTCTCTTGAAAGAACGATAGTCTAGGGATGTATACTCAATGGGGCAACCTCTATTAGGTTACTGATAACAGCGTAAATATATTCTGAAACCAGGACATCCATTTCTCCTTGACCCCCTCTTAGATCTGGTGAGGAATTGGGAATAGAATACCAGTCTTCAGGCCATTAGATTATTACACTTCATCAGCTGTATTATTAGGGACTGAGGTAAGGGAAAGAGAAGGCAAGCCTGAAATGGACCAAGTAATGTCCAGACAAAGAGATTTACCCTAACACCACACAAAAGGCTTCTAGACCAGTCTGGAAAATTAAGTTGGTGTCTGAACGATGGCCACTCCCAGTTCTTGCCCCATTCATAAGGACCTAACGGAACACTGGACCTGGAAGCAGAAGCAAACAAGCAACAAAAGCCAGAGTATCCAGGCCTGGGATGTTGTCAATCATCTTAAAACCAATGTTGAAACCTAAATAAGTCCCTGTGTTTCCATCCAGCCAGGTGTTGGCAATAAATACCAGGTTGACCATGCGGAGTAAAGTAGATATAAAGTCTATGTCATTTTTGGTAGGCCTGGAATCACATATCACATCACTAGGATTCTTTATGTAGCAGGTTCTGTTCATTTACCAGAGATGTAAATCCAGTAGTACAGGCATAAAAAGGCATCATAACATTTCATCCTCAGATGCTCCTGACTAGCTCTAATTTCTATAGGATGTCCCCCATCAGGACAATCAAGAGGGGTCTTCCTCCTAACCTCATTCCTATTGTTCTTTGCCATTCTTTATCCTCGTACATTTAAGAGAGACTCTGGGGTGGAGACGTATAGAACAAAAATGATGAAGTAGCAGTAGAAGATCCATAGAGAAGGACAGCCTCATTGCCAGCCAAGCAGTTATCTTCATTTTAGACTCAAAAAAACTTTATTGCGGAACTATATAAGTAGGTTAGTGAAAATGCAGTGAAGGAGAAACATTGTCTAATTTAGTATATTAACTAGTAAACTTCAACATAATAATTAATTTAAAATCAAAAAAGACATGGACTATAAATGTACTGCCACCAAGAGGTGTGTCTTATTAAGCTACAAAAAGGAAGCAGCAATTCAAAAACAAAGTACAAGCAAAAACAGTCACAAAGCACACACGTTCTGCATCTAATTATAAAAAGAGTATTAACAGTTTGCTGAAACCAGATTCCTCCTGCCTGAAAGTATCTGACATATGTCCAAAAAATCCAGGCTTCCTTTACAGTCAGTTATCAATATTACCATGAGATTTATGGTTTCAAATACTGCCACAGGACCTTAAGTAGACACACAGTGTAATCAAAACCCAAATTTTTATGTCACAGAGTAGTTACAAAGACACATGGCCAGTAGTTTTGAAATTAACCATGTTAGAGAAGCTGCCTTACAAGAATTTTAAAGTAAATCATGCAGCAGCTAAACGTGACCAGCGATCACTGGTGGTCAACGAATAAATCACAAAAAGTCAATGTAGGCATGTTACACGAAAGATGGCAGAACTTATATTCATATTAAACTGATAAAAACAGTTGAGTAACTAAGTCAACATAGGTAATGACCTGCAAGAAGTTTATGTGGGTACCCAGTTAACAAGCCACCAAGCACCTCATTTTGATGAATGACTGGGGACTTAGTAAAATGACTCAGGTCATAAACATGATGGTTAGTTCATCAAAGTACAAATTCAGCTGTGGCAACACAGTAGCAACACAGGAAGAGATCCCCTGAAGCATTAGTGCCAACAGTTGCACAACGTAAAGAACATTCTCCAAAACATGCCAACACATGTAAAGAACATCTCCAAAACATGCCATCACATGGGTGAGTCACTAAAATACCTGGCAGATAGGCATGCTCTCCCAGGAAACTCCAGCAGTTCTTCCTGCACCCTGGCCAATTAGTGGAATAGATTATTTTATAAATTCCTTGCACTGCTGTAAGCAAATGATCAGAACAAGTCAGGGACACAAAGCATTTTTTGGTACACCTCCGGTATCAGATCAGCAAAGAAGCACAAGAAATTAAACAGTAATGTAAAACTAAGAAGTGTGTGGGAATATGTTGTATAAGTGTAACATAGTCCTGAGGTAACTGTTAAAACTGCTACATTAATTATCAGTACACTATGACTGTCATCCGTGAAACAGGAGTGGTGTTATCCTGCAATGTCCATGCTTTTTAAAAAGTTGTAAATTAAAAGAAATGCTAGAAAACTTTTAAAAACACTGCAGTTAAAGGTGTGAAAAATCCCCCTAAATGTACTAATACATTCTGTAAATATAGTACAGCTACTTATGCTTTGTATTTTGTATTTTCTCTGCTATTTTTCTTTGTGTACTGTTTATGTTTAATGAAATGTGTGCAAGCACATATAAGCTATGGATGACGTGGGTCATGTTAGGTCATTCAACCACCACACATTGTAAACTTCATAACTAAGTAAATAAATAAATAAAATTAAAATATTAAGTATGCCACTCCATGGATGCCTGTAATATGGTATGTAGGAAAGATGCAACAATAAGTATTTTTGGAAGGAGGATTTCATAAACTATCATGCAGGTGATGATAGTTTTATTATAATGGTAGAGTAAATATAAACTGAATAATTCATTGCTTTGGAATTTGCTGATTACACAATATTAGCATGGAATCCAGTTGTAGGGTGATATAGCCAAGTTTAATTTTATGATTGAATTATCTGACATTGCTGCCTTAAATAATGTTCCTTTCAGAAAGATAATCTGAGTATAAACATTGTTTTCTAGGCGCAGCCATTTGAGATATTTTCTAAACTGGCTTAAATAACAGAGATTTATATCAGATTTTATGAGTCTCATATAAAGGGGATCCTTTCAAAGCTTCTCTGTAAGCACTAGTTAAAAAGACCAAAAAGTCTGATCCTCAGGCTTTTGCTTGTCTATCTTTCTAACAAACTTTGCATAGTCAAGTCTAGAGTGTGCAATTCTACCTGATTTCTTGTATGCATCTTGAAGAAAAAAATCACTGAATAGTTAGAACCAGTTCTGTTTACAAATGCCTGTGCTGGTGTTATTTAAGATATACAAGTCAGCTCTTTCACTTTCCGGGTGACAGCTGACTCTCAAAAAAGCAAATTGCTCAGCTGTTGAATTCAGTCACATGTGTCATGTTTGCATTTACTACTGACTGCTGTTTGGGCAATCCGTGATGAAGCTGTTCTCCATATTACTTGGTGCTTTTCTTTATGCTTTGTGGGAGCAGACCAGAAGATTCTACAGGAAGTTAGCCAGAAATCACCTATTCAGCAAATTGCAATAATGTTTTTATTAATATTTATTTGCTGATTAGGAAGTTATTGGAACAAACCTTTATCACATTTTAAGCTGTTTGCCTTCATATTAAGTGTGCAATGGTAGTAGATGCTACTTTTTACTTCATGTGCAGTATTTTGGGTACAAGCATCTTCATTCATCAGTTGGGTTTTTCTTTCATGTCATACTTGCTGTTGGTTATACCATTATGGTTGGTGGACCTATATTCAAAGATTGATAATGGATTGCAAACTGTTAAAATGGTCACCTATCTGTGTTTTTTTGGCTTTCTTGTTTTTTCATGTTGTTGTTGTTGTCTTTTGGCTTTTCCCGGTTAGGGGTCGACACAGCGGAACTCTGGTCCGCTAATGATTGGCAGTAGATTCTGATGAACGCTGAGGTGCCAGCTCGACGTTCAGTCTTCAACAAAGTCACACCCATTTACACATGTCTTTCGAATGCCCACCCAACTGCGGGGAGGACATGCAGACTCCACACAGAAGGCACTCCCCACACTCCAGCCAAGAATCGAACGGGAGAACCTCTTGCTTTGAGGCAACAATGCTACTGCTGCACCACCATGGATCCATCAGGAAAATTGTCTTTCATTTAGCCAGCCATTACTTTCCTGCTTTTTCCTCAGCTCTTTGTCAGGCAACATACAGAGACCTGTACTTTGGAGGGGATGTGTGGGTAGAGGGTTGTTGGCACTGTTTTCTTTTCTTTTTTAGAGGAGTTGGACATATCAAGTTAGTTGCAAAAGAATGGAATTAAACTTTATTCACTGGATAAGGAAATAAATACTTTCAGTTATCATATATCGATAATATAAAAAAGAACTTGAAAAAAAATCTAATGCAATTCATAAACAGCCATTTGTAAATTCAAAGAATTGAAAAATGCAATTCTCTTAGATTGTCAGCATGGATAGTTCAGGAATGTATGAGACTTATAACTGTACATCTTACAACATGGGAATGAATGTGTGAAAATTCAGACTTACGTATATCGAGACCAATATTGCTCTTTTTCACAGTATTTCCTTTTGTCAGAGGTATGATGGTCTAGAAGTTGGTATATATAAGTTTTAGGGGTGTAGTGGTTGCCTCCCATATTGGAGGAGTGTTTTGGGGCTTGCCCCCTGTAAGAAAATAACTATAAAAGAAGAACAGAGATATTAGACATTTGCTGATCTCCTGCATTTTCATACTTTTTTTTTTTTTTATGTAATTAGGGACTTGTAATTACAAGTCTTGAAGTACAACAGGAGCCAGTGGTATTCCTATGCATAGACCTGTTTTAATTTTAAAAGAAAATGTTGATTGGAGAAGCCAATAGCACAGTAAATTCCCTGATGTTAAGGAATAGATATCACCATCCCAACCTCCAGATGTTCCAGTCCTGTAGAGGTAAACCATGATTGTAGAGTTCAAGTACAGAGGCAGTTTCTATTACAAGGTTTTGGAAGACATGTTGGGGATGGAAATGTTATATTGTGTTTCATCAGATTCCTGAACATGTGATCATCTAATGTTTTCTGTGAGACTATGAGTATGTTTTTGCAGGAGTTAAGCTCACTTACATTTCCCACTGAGTGTGTAAGGGGTGTGCCTCACACATCCTGTCCCACTTAATTATTGCTAGTCTGAGCGCAGACAACCACTGAAATGGGGAAATTATCTCATATGATATACCTGATCACAATATACCTCTGTCTTTAATGCGGCATGACTTTAGAATCAGAATATTTAAAGCAGGGGCTACAGGTTACTATGCTGGGGTTAAGCTGCTACAAGAATTATGAGTAAAAAATATTTTCTCATGGTTTAATTTCTAAAAGTGTTTTGGGCTTCTAATATATTGATGGGAATAGACCCCACTCCGAAGTCAATGTGTGAATAAAGTTTGTGAAATTAAAATTGTTTCAATCTTTGATGTTAACCAAAAGTGCTCTTTGCATACATGCAATGTCCCCTGAACTGACTCCTTCTGTAATTCATATGGAGTTACATGCATTGGTAGCATATCTAAATAAAACTATAAATCCTTTTTTATGAAATCCATTGCTCCTTCTACTATTGCAACTGTCTGGGTATCCTTCTTCCACATTGCCCTTTTTTCTGCCTGCAAACACTGGTGTTTTATGACTTTGTGTCTCTCTGTACATAAGACACTGTAATCACTGGATATAGCAATTTCAGTGATCAATGGTACTTTTGTCTTCTTTTCATTGTCTGCTATATCTGATTTTCTCCCATCTATTTTTGATCTGTTTGTAATAGGTGATCCCATGTGATATAATCTTCATCATTCACTATAATGTTTTATGGCTCATGTTTCCATTGCTTCTCTTCTACTTCAGTATTGTAATGTTTGCACAATCCCCGGTGCAACAGTCTTGCCACATTATTATGAGTTTCAGTATACAACCGCTCTTCCATTAGTGCATCATACCCAGCAACAAAATGTGTGACCGTTTCCAGTTTGGTTTTACAGAACATGCATTTGTCAATTTCTCCTACATGTTCAATGGATGTTGTAAACCAAAGTGTACATACTCCACTATACTGGGCTGCTAATATTAACCTTTCACCTTTTGATTTAAATGTACTTGTGCTTAACCATTCTTGTGTCAGATCCTTATCATCATGAGATTGTTCCAGGAGTTTTCTGTACTTGCATCTATATTTATGCCTTTTCCACATTTCTTGCCTTCTTATCTGATTCTTCTTTAATTCTTTCTTTTGGTTTTTGGCATATTCATTTGCTTCTTGATTTTTGTCTGTTTCTGGTTTGGTTTCCATACCCTCTTGACACCAGTATGCTTCTGCTAAACTAAGCAGGGAAGTCATTTTAGATTTGTTCTCTTCTTGTTACAAAACATTCACTACATTTGGATCTGATGAGGTGAGCAGATATGTATGCAGTCCTACGATTGCAGGTCTATACATGTAATCAATATCAAGGAGGCCCATGTCTCATTCAGAATGAGGAATATATAATCTTGGTATACACTAATATTTATATATCATTTGATTAGTGTGAAGTATTTTTCTTTTTTCCTGTCTAACTGATCCAATATCATTTGGGGCTAGTCAATCATCCACAAAACTATAAGTTACAACAAAAAGACTAAATTGGTTTATAGCTTGGACTTTGCTCCTAAATGTCAGGGCTGTTTTCAGTATTAATTTTAGTCTTCTAAAATATTATTTACTTAGTTTTGTTTGCCTTTGTTCGTGTTTTGTTGTTGATCCTTCATCAGCTCCCAAATATTTATACACTCCCTCCTGCTCAAGTTCCTTTATATCACTTTCCTGTTCCAGACTGTATGTTCTTGGTGCTGCAGCTTTTCTGCTTTAAATTTTGCTTTTGCGCATTTATCAAGACCAAATTACATTCTTATATCATCTGAAAAAGTTTTGACCACTTACATTTGTGCTTTCAGCTCCTCATCTGATGAATTATATAGTTTTAAATCTTCACAAAAAGATGAGGTCTTTATACTTTGTTGTTGTCTTGGAGCCAAATTATAACCATGACCTAATCTGTTAAATAGACAGCTTAATGGGTTAAAAGGCAAGACAAGAGAGCAGCGGTGACAATTAGCCACTCTAGAATATCCCCCTTGAATTTTTATCCCTGGGATAATAATTTGTCCTTTATCATGGCTTAATTGCAAAGTGGTTTGACACTGTTTCATGGTCACTGTAATGTAACTCATCAATGCAGGCTGTACCTTATACATCTATTAGCACTCATTTATCCATGAATGTAGGATGCTATCAAATGCTTTTTTTTGTAATTTATCCACGCCATACTTAGATTCTTCCATTTTTGAAATTTACTTATAATGTCCAAGAAAATAAAATTAATTATTTAGATGTAGATATAACATATGATAAAGAAACAAACAATTTAAAAACACAAATACACAGGAAACCTACTTTTTCAAATGCGTACTTGCATTACGATAGCTGGCACCCTGGCCATCAGAAGAAAGCCATTGTTAAAGGGCAGATGGTCAGGGCTGCCAGAATGGTAAGCGAAGAAGTAGATTTCATGGACGAAATGAAATACATTATGCAATTATTTATGAACAGGGGATACCCTGAACAATTTTGTGTTAAAATATTTAATGAAGTAATCAACAAAAGAAAAAATGGAATGTATACGGCAATTTTAAAAACAGGCTCGTTAAATAAAATATCATTTGACAATGAAGACATATTGGATAAAGATGGTTATAACAACATCCCATTATATATTATTAAATTTGATGATTGTTCTAAAGATATAGAACATATCATTAAGAGAAATTGGGACTTCTTTGTCAACGACAAAATTGGGCGACAAATATTTAACGGACCAATAAAATTTATATACAAGAAGAGTCCTTCTTTTAAAAATATATTAGAACATAAAAGAAATATTGAAACATACAAAAGAGCAAAAGAAGGGAATTATAGATGTGGGACATGTAGTACATGTAGTCACATTTATGAAACAGGTACTAATATTAGGATTAATGAATGCAACATCAGGATAAGTGGACATTATAATTGTTTTACAACAAATGTGGTATATATAGCTTTGTGTCAACAATGTAAAGCCTTTTACGTGGGAAAAACAAAAAGAAAATTTAGAGAACGAATTAAAGAACATTTATTAGATATACAGCACCACAAAAATAGTAATGCTCTAGCAAGACACATTATAGAAAATAATGATCATAAATTTAAATTTATCCACGCCATACTTAGATTCTTCCATTTTTTTTACAATTTCTCCATCATGACTTTATTTAACAAGAAGTGATCCTTTGTTCTAAATGACTTTCTTTTATTACCCATTAGTTCTATTTTTATGATTAAGTAGTCTTCTAAATGACTATAAACTTTGTCAGCATCATTTGCAATATGTAGCTTATACATCATCGGAAGGCAAGTTATTAGTCTATAATTTTTTTGGCTAACTTGCAGGATCACTCTTAAAGAGGAGTATCTTTTTTCCTTTTGTTAACTGGGTTGGTGTCTGTTTGGGGTGCACATATAAGTAGTTCTTACACAGGGCTTAATCTTCAAGTAATGATGTTAATACTTTTAGCAAGAAGTTAGGTACGGCATCTGGGCCTGGGGGTTTCAACTTAGGAGCTTTACTTAATTTTGTTTCAATTTCACTGGCCATTACTTCATCCCATTTAATATCCTCTACATTTGAACTTCTTACTGTTTCTTTTACTTCTTCTCTCCATTCAGCATCTTTGTTATGTTCTACAGTGTTTTCATAGATATTTTTCCAAAATGTGTCTATTTCTCCCTTTTTGGTGGTGTTTCTATTCATTTTGCGTTGTTTCCCAGTTCTCTATAAAACATTTTTTGGATCATCCTTGAATTAATTATTTTGTGCTTTTTCTTTATATTTATCTACATATCTCCTAATATTTCTGCCCATGCTAATATCCTTTTTATTTGCAATAGTGTATGATACATCTCGGACTGTTCTAATACTGCATATTACTTGCATCATGTCTGTCTTTCTAAGTATTTTAGTTGATTTGTTCCATCTTCTATACTCTTCTAACAATAACCCTTCTTGTCTCAATTGCTTTATAGTTTTCTCTGTTCAATACTTCCATGATGGCGTTTCAATTCTTCCCTTACTTTCCCTTATCATCTATATTTTAGCGATACAAATATCTGTCATTAATTTTGCTGTACAGTAATATAGCCTGTTTACTTCTGTTATATCACATGAATTTCTGTTAATAGTGTTGATTACTGCGTTCATTTTTTTATCAGACTTCTAACATTTTGGGTCTTACTGACTTTCTGTAATCTATTTCTTTCATTGATCTTAATATGTCTATCCATCTTTATTAAATCAAACAACTCTTTCTTTTGAACTTTTTCTTATAATCTGAGGGCGCAGTGTTTATTCTTTTTCCTGCAGGCATTCTACAGAAAGGCCCAGAACATCTTCCTGTGACATATTCTGTTCAGCTGCATCTTGTGTTATCCATT
>NC_056745.1:294864359-294886859 GCF_019279795.1 Protopterus annectens
TTTTGCTGGAGTCCAATATAACCAGTATTAATTTTCTGCTGAATAACCTAGTTTCTAAATGAGCAAAACGTTTCTGTATCTGTTCCATAATGAAAGAAAATCTAATAGCAAAGACATTTCCTGATTCTATTTAGTTAAACTTCTTTCAGCATTGTCATGCTTAGTAACTCTAGTAAAATTAAGAATTATTGCCATTTTTAAGTGAAGACAAGATTGGTGAACTGCACAGTTTATCAAAATAGATCAAAGAATGTGTAATTTCTTAAAAACACAGATAAAAACATCATTACAGACCTCAGGTAATATTTCTTAATCAGATCTGTACTTATTGTTTTTGTTCATCAAACAACTTTAATAAAGGAAATGTTTCTGGTTTGTTGTAAGGTATACTACTATCCATGCCTGAATGTGTAGTTCCTGAGATGGAAAAGATATAACTGATAATAAATACTGTAATTGTATTGTCTGGACTGAATAAAATAACATTATTCGAATAATGAACTTAAATTATCCACAATTAGTAAAGGTCACAAATTTTGAAAAATACATTATGTAAAGATTCTAGTTTAAGAATTTGCAAATGAAAGATGTTAACCAAAATTATGCAAACATAGATCTAAGTGGATTGTGTAACTTACATTTATATTTATCCCAATAACCAGATAAGAGCTCCCGTGGGATTCTGTGAGATGCCCCTCTCCAGATAATTTTTTTCCAAATTCTTTTGAATGTATTGTACCAAAATGGTTCAGGTGGAATAAGGGCATTTTTAATATAAAAAGACCACAACGAATACAACTTTAACTTGACAACTTGACAAATTATAATCCAGGCAAATACCAGCTTTTTAACTAACTTTTTTAGATACAGTGACTATTAGTTCATAGATAGATAGCTAGCTAGATAGATTGATAGACGGCTTCTTTCTATCAGACAAAATTCCTTTTTTGAATTGAACATAGCCTAAAATGTTTAATATATTTACCACCACAGAATTGGAATTTTCAAGTCTTTAAGAGTTGTGTATATTGAAAACAGTAATCTTTGATTTTGGAGGATTAACTGCTTGAATTTGCTTAGAGACTTTAAGGAAAGTGTTAATGAACTTTCAACAAAAATAAAAGTAAGAAAAAGAGGTAAGAATTGTATAAGCTGAATAAACCACACATTTAACATTTATTTGGGCAATTTCATTTAGTCTGATTAGCTGGTCAGCCTCTAAACAGGGAGGAATTAGGTTGTTTGCCAGCAGAAATACTAAAGGGTGGAGGGGGTATCCCTGTCTTGCTTCCGCAATCGGATGACTGACTGGTGCAATTACATTAATTATTGCTTACTGACATTTGTATTCATAAAACAAAATCATAATCAGATCTATTATTTGAACAAGAAATGTATAAGTTCTGTTTATTATATCATATACCTTATAACTATCAAATACACCGGAAGCTGTATCTACATTTTCTTCATCTTTTTCTTGTTGTGTATTTTGTATATTTTAAGTTAGCTTAAAGTATTTGATAAGACATAATAATTGAGCTGCCACGGAGAAACCCAAGATGTAACGGATGAACAATTGCGGGGAGATTTATTAATATAAAGCTTTTTATTAATTTGGCTAAAATGATCTAATTAGAGTTCAACAAATGCAACTGATGTATACTTTTCTGTTAGACACGGATTTTACAGAAAGATTATCCAAGTTAATGAGAAGAAGGGTCTATGGACTTGATATTTACCGATAAAGAGTTAAATAACCATATAGATATACCACTCACCAAACTGTGCAAAGAGAGGATCATGCCTAGATGCCTGCCAGGTGTCAGGATTCACCACATCATACATACCGTTTGTTTTTGTTTTTTTTTTGTGATTTTGTATGGAAACTAAGTAATTGGTCCTTTTTCAGACCCCTAAAAGAATAAGAGTTTAGCTCTATCAGATCCACTAGCGTAACAAAGACAGCGCCATTAACAAAAGGTGATACAGATTACTGCATCACGTCTGATGGACTCATTGCATTTTTTAGTTAACTTGCTAATTTGGGTACTAGCAATCATATACATACATTATGTAAATAAAGAGTCATCTATATAAGCATAAACCATGAATATGGAATTGAGATAATGTGGGAATATTTGTCTTGAGACCATCATTGGAGTGATGGTTATATCTGTGTAATGTTCAAATGAACTTTAGTTGACAATTATTTTCTGTTTAAAATTACATATTTTAAATATAGCAGTAACTTTAGGGGCAATTACTACCACCTCATTTACTAATCTACTGATTAATTTACTGATTCACAGATTGCAACAATTTTGCATGGTTTTGATTTGTTTTTTTGTTTGTAAAGTTTTATAAGCATTTTATACATAATGGCTTTCTATTATGTATTGGAATCATGCAACAATCTAAAAGATTTTATCTGGTTTTAATTGTAGTTTTAAATGGTTCTATGTCTGAAACAAAAATTGTTCTCATATATACTGAATTAGCTTTTCATTCTGATACAAATGGTTTTGTATCTAAAAGTTACTGTAAACCTACCTATATGAATTCGTAGTTATATTCATAAAAAAGGCATCTCTCATATTAAAGATAATCCCTTGAGTGGTAATTTTGTTATTGTTCTGCCTAACATCCAAAGAGAATATTTTTTTTTTACTTTAAATTTCAAAATTAATAGACTGTTTTGCTTGTTAGGAGCAAGGGTGAATCTGCTTACAGAGGACAGAAATTTGAATTACAAAGTTGTTCTGCTGTATGGTTTGGCAAATAAATATCAGTGTAGGTGGTCATTATGAGTTGCAAGTACCTTTTAATGTTGATACTAGAAGCATTAAAATAATTTTGGCCAGTGATTGGCAAGCTGTGTACATTCAGAGATATTGCAAAAGTACCCAATTTTATTAATAAATGAGTCCTAAAATTAGGAAACTTGCTGCGCAGGGAAATATTTAAGTTCTCCTTCCCGTGAATCTAGGAAACCATAGGGTATATACTGTGTGGGAATTATAGCTGGTGGAAGCTTATAGAAGAAGACCTCTGATCAGTTTAAGTCTCTTTGATAAAATCTATGGAGTGTCATAAAATGTTGAGGTCAACACTTGTGATGTGGTTACTGTGGTTAGATGCATGAAGTGGACACCTTCTAAATGGGTAAGAATACATGGATGTTGTTACAGAGCATCTATGAGCATCTTTTGACCATGAGTACCAGAAATTATTCTAATGCCCTTTATAAGTACACCCTAGTATGTCCTAGATGGAATAAGTTCAATAACAGAGATGATTATAAAGATAATATGCTTGAGTTTAGAGAATTGCATTCACAGTTGAAAATGTGATGGCAGTCTCCACTCAAGCCTTAATGACTATGATAATATTAAATGTGCCTATGAAATTTGGTCAATTATAACTTGGGTGTCCTTTATTTTATTTATTTATTTTATTTATTTATTTATTTATTGTCGTTGGTTTACCAGGATAGTCCATTGGGCCTTAAAGAACCCATTTTCAATGGAGTCCTGGGGAGAAAAGCTCCAACAGAATGTATTTTCAACATTTGGCAGTAACAATTTTTGTACAGAGAATTATTAATAGTTCTATATACTAAAAAGTAGAACTAGTCACATTCAGGAAATCAATCATAACAGTTAATACAATAAGAAGAAGCCTTCGAGTAATGAATAAATGTAAAACATTAAAACTGATTAGAGAACAAATTTCATAGCTACAGGTGTCGAGTAGAGCTAGTTATGTGGGGTGGGAACAAGAGCATTCCCACCGTGAGGCAAGATGAAGGTGGAGAGACTTTTTGAAGGCAGAGTGGTTAGAGGTGGTGCGGATGAGTGGTGGTAGGGAGTTCCACAGGCGAGCGAGGCTGAAGGAAAGAAGGTTTTTGCCAGGGGGATGAGTTGGTTTGTGTACTTTGAGTAGATTTTGATTATTTGACCTTAGAACTCTGTTAGGTTGGTGCATAGTAAAGGCAGAGGAAAGAGAGGGACAGAGGGAAGGGTTGAGAATGAGCTTATGGGCTAGAGTTAGTTGAGTGTAAGTTAGTTGATTGGGAAGTTCTAGCCATTTTAGGTTATGGAGGGAGAGACAGTGGTGGGTGGAGGACTTTTGGCTGGTGGCGAATTTTGCAATTTTGTTATAGCAGGAAGTAAGTTGTTTCTTTAACAAGGACTGAAGATTAGTTAGTAGTGGGGCACCATATAGCAGGGATGGGATTAGGAAGGAGGTAGAGAGAGTGATTTTAGTGGCAGATGTGAGGTAGGCATTCTGTCTGTAAAGCATGCCAAGTTTTTGGTGTGTTTTTTTGATGTTAATTTGCAGGTGGGAGTTAAATTTGAGTAGGTTATCGATTTATTGGTTATTTCATCAGTTATTAAAAATGATGATGATGCCATGATTTTTTGGGAACTGGTTGAAACAACTGACGTGGTAATGATTAGCTATTTAAATGAGGTTGTGCATATGGAACTGTGTTCTAAAGAAGTCTTGCTTTTATTTTACAGATAAAATCACCTAACAACTTGCTAATAATGTATTTCGTCATACCAGTGTTGTTTTAGTGGTAGGCAATTTTATTTTTTATCTTTTGCTCACAACATTTCCAATGTTATGTGTCAGAAAGCTGTCAGACTGTCATTTAGGTAAGTTACTAAATTGTAGCACAACACTGAGTAGCTATAGACTAATATATATATATATATATATATATATATATATATATATGTTTACTATTGAAATTGCGAACATCACTCGGTCGACTGTTGTATCGTCGAACGTATAAGGTCAGAAACGCAAATGTCGAAGACATTATAATCAATCGAGGAACGATTTTAACATGGGTCGAGGTAGAGAAGATGGTTGTAGTGGGAATAATACTGTACACCTACCTCGACCCATGTTAAAACCATTCCTCGACCGATTATAATGTCTTCGACATTTGCGTTTCTGTCCTTATGTGTTCGACAATACAACAGTCGACCGAGTGATGTTCGCAATTACAATAGTAAACTATATATATATATATATATATATATATATATATATATATATGTGTGTGTGTGTGTGTGTCAGATTTGCAGTTAAAGCATCATCCACTGGTACTGAGATCTGTAGCATAGAGGCTAAAACTTTAACCGTGATGCGTTATAGGGAATTCCTGTACTAGGTTTCCAAAGATAAGCTAGGCCTTGTGGTCAGTGACAGCTCTAGATTTCCTTCCTTGCTGGGGCACTAGCTGTACAAGTTTATGAGGCTTGAAGGACATCTGAGTCCCACACTAAAAAAAAATAATAATAATAAAGCACATAATGCACAGTAATAGTCTAATAATATGCACATCCTGGCAATATGCACAACACAGAAAATAACTAAATTTATTGATCTTAAGGATTATGACTTGGATGAAGTGCTAGTACGCTACAGTGTAACAAATCACGTTGGTAGCTAACACTACAAAAGAAGTGTGAGAATGGCACAAAGACAGCTGTGCCTTAGCTAAAAAGGGGAAAAAATCACATAACACAAATTCAAAAATGACAAGTTGTACTGGTTTTGCATCGATGGGAGATTTCGATACCTCTCAATCTCTTAGTACAAAAAATCTGGACAGAGTCTAAAATAATGTGGGATGAAGGCCCAGAAATAGGGACAATTTTTAAATATTCCTCTTATAAACTTGTTAAGTTGCTAGAACAACAGGATTTGTGTTAGCATGCATTTTTTGAAAGATATCAAGTCTGAATCTCAAATGTATGTAATTATTTATTAACTTCAATCCTCAGTGATTTGCCGGAAAAACACCAATTTTATGACTAACAGACCAAAAATATGAGGCAAATGTCAGGACTTTCTGCAAAAATCTGGACAGTTAAAATGTATTTCTAATTTTACAGCAAAAGCTGACAACCATTTGTTAAAGAAAACAGACTGAGCATGAGCAGCAGTAAATACTACAGACTGAGCATGAGCAGCAGTAAATACTACAGATAGAGCATGAGCAGCAGTAAATACTACAGACTGAGCATGAGCAGCAGTAACCTTTTCCTTGAATCTCCTGTGTATTGAAAATGCATCTGGCAATTTGTGAACCTATGAGAGCCCTGCTAGGATATGTGGTCAGACAGCACATAGTGAAGAAAAAATATGCAGCTATGTGACAGGTGCAGGAATTCAAAAGACAAATATGTAAAACATTTGCTAACAGACTGGAACAGCCCACTGGGCACTAATGTCCCTTTTCAGGAGCAGCCCAGGAGCACTGTCTGGTAAAGTGGCATAGTTAGTGTCACATACAAGACAAAGTAAAGCTGAATGAATCAATCCCTGTACTACAGGAAGCAGATCTTTAACAGCTCATAGCCTTACTCATCTGCATTAAGTGCCAGAAAAAAACTGTTGTTATAACTGTACACACACACAACGACCTTCAGTTACAACCTGTTGCATGACTGCATATACAGGAGATGTTTGCTTGCTATCAAATAAATAATGACCTAGAAGTGTATTTCAACTCTCTGCTGTGAGAGCCATATAGTGCAACCCACCAACCCCATGCCCACCCAACCTTTTAATTCAAGAATCAGAGACAAAAACCCAAAATCAGGAACAGATTTTTAAAGACTGGTCCACAACACTTTAACCAAATATTCTGTTATATATTAGAAAGTTGATAGAATAATAAGTTTTGCAGTAGTAAACATTTTCGGAAGGATACAAGTCTAAAACTCACATGCTGTAATTATTTACTAACTGTAGTCTACAAGATTTTCTGCATGTCCTCCCCGCGGTCGAGTGACATTAAAGACATGCAGGTAGGTGTGAGCATGAATGGGCTTGCCTTCGTTGAAGGTTGGGCATCGGGCTGGCAACTCAGCACTGTTAAAAATCCACTGCCAATCATGAGCGGACCAGAGTTCCGCTGTGGCGACCCCTAACCGGGAAAAGCCGAAAGTCTTTTTAGTCTACAAGAATTTTCTAGAAAGCTACAAATTTTGCAAAGAACAGACAAACACCTCTCAATTTCTTTGTTCTAGAACTCTGAACAAAGCCAAAAATAAAAGGGGGGCTAAAAGGGTATATTTTAAATAGTATTTTATGTATTTGTGAACCCGGCAAACCCAGTGGGAAAAGTGTTCCTCTTCAGGGGTGTCCTGGGAGTACTGCCTGGTTAATTGACTTTCTCAAAGTCATACAGTAACAAATGGAGGTGAATGGATTCAACCCCTGTACTTTTGACTACAGGAAGCAACTTGTTAATAGCTCAGAGCTTTAAATACCAGACAGCTTCAAATCATGTAATGTTGACAGAACAATAAATGTTGCACTGTGCATGTATTTTCTGAACAAATAAAACTATGAAATTGTAATGACTGACATTACTGACCAACCGCAATTGTCAATGATTTATTAGAAAAAGTAGTTAACAAGGGCTGGGGCAGAAATATGAGGCAAAATGAAAGATGTTCTGAAAAATGAGAGACAGATAAGAGGCAGAGTACTTTTAATTCTACTGTCATCACCATTGCAGACAACTCATCAGACCTCCACTCTGCTACCCAAGCATCCTTCAACACCATTGAGACTTGGCTTAATGACAACAAATTAATTCTAAATCCAAAGAAAACCAAGCTCCTACTCTTTCTCCCCAAAAACCACACCAATCTTAATACTACATTTAACATTTTGTCAAACAATAATGCCATCATCACAGCTGAACCCAGCACTAAATTACTAGGAGTCACTATAGATGATCAACTTAAGTTTGATCTACATGTTACAAACAGTATAAAAAAACACCAGAAACTTGGACACCTCTACTGTAATAAGAAATACTTAACTAACACAGCCAGAATTACTCTTTCCCATGCTTTTTTACTTCCCATACTTCTATACTCCTGTCACATATTCACTAACCTCAACTCTACACTCATTTCAAGACTTGAATCTACCTATAATAAGGTGGCCAGATTCGCAGCCAACCAATCCTACAAGTCTCATCACTGCTTATCACTTAAGCTACTGGACTGGCTTGAGTTCCCTCACCTACTACTACTTTATCAGCTGCAAATTATCCACTCCATCCTGTATATTCCTTCATACTGCCCCAGCCTCTCTACTATTATATCTAAATACTTCCCAGCTAGGTCACTTCGTAGCTCAGATCAAGGACTATTACAGATTTATAAACCCAAAACTAAAATAGGATGTCTATTCTATAACTACAACCCAGCCACTTCCTGGAATGAACTACCCCTTGAAGTAAAATCCCTTGACCATATCAAGCAATTCAAATTAGCCACCTGAAAATACCTAACAATAAAATGGTCCTGCCAATGTTGTCTTCCCCCCTGAAACTACTACCCTTACACCTATACCCTTCCTTTCCCCAAGTGTACTTCTATTATTGTGCTCCCTTCACTTCATTCCTTCCATCTACTCTTTCTTTTTCCCTTCCTCTCCAATATTTCTTTGTGTCTACCTCATCTAAACTATAGTCACGCTGTTTCCCATTAAATCTTCTAGTTCCACCTGTCTGTCATCTTGGACATCACTTCTTTACTTCCCTATATCTACAGTCCTACTTCTGCATACAACCTCTGTAAACCTATCTACAGTAGCTCAGGTATGTTAATTTACTATGCCATTATAACCCATTTGTACATTTTGCTGACTGTAACTGTTTCTTTGTTAAATTTTATTGCACTGCAGAGCCTCTCTCCATCCAACTATTGCATATATGCTGTCTATACTTAAAACCAATCGTGTTGCTCTTTAATCATTCTTGTGCTATTGTAACCTGATAGTAACTTTTTTGCTGACTGTAATTTAACTTTGTTAAATTGCACTCACTGAGGAGCCTTTCTCACTGGGTCTCTGCTGAAAATGAGCCAAAAGCTCAGTCAGACTAACCCAGTTAAATGTAAATAAATAAATAAATAAATTCATTTAACAAGCTGACAGAACTACAGATTTTGCATCAACATGTTTTTTTCCGAACAACAAAAATATGTAACTCTAACGACTGGCATTTTGGCTGACTGTAAACCTCACTGATCTTTAATCTTCAGTGATTTATCAGAAAATGAGTAGCATGTGAATATTTGACAGTATGGATGGTTCATGCTCAATGCCTTATTTCCTCAGGTGGATCGTACATGTTGGAGGTGTAATGGGGAAGAAAGAGGTACCTGAGTGCATGTGTTCTCAAAGTGTAATGAATTAGTAGTCTTTAAAAATTCCCTACAGAGTACTTTGTCAGGATTAATTCCCTACAGAGTACTTTGTCAGGATTACCTGACAAGCAAATGACGGTAAGTAAGGACATTATTTTTCTGAGCTGGGATACAGGACATACATTTCCTAGACATAGGAAGGCGTTATGTTTAATTCTGGTGGCTGCCAAAACAATTACTAGAGAACAGAAATCAAAACACAAGCCAACAATACTTGAAGTAGTGAATATTATAACCAAAATAAAAGAACAGAAAACTGGATCTTTAGAAAAGGATAGGGGTAAATTACATAGAAAAAAAATGGAAATTGTGGGAACATTACAAGCAGAGAAATGTTTTGGAAGAAGAGTGATGTTTAAGAGAAGGCAGGAGTTGAACAATTTATGTAATATATGTATATAACAATATATGTGATGTATAACATTTGTAAATTTGAACTTGTTAATATGGTTTGTTTACAGTTTGCCTATATCACAAGTGATAATTCAATAAAGGTGTTTAAAAAAACTCTTAATGAGGTACTTCCTGTAGTCAAGAGTACTGGGTTTGATTCTTTCTACCTCTGTTTACCTAATGTTTGACTGTAAGCAAGTTATTTAACCAGACAGTGATTCTGAAAAAGTGGGCATAATGTATTATTTTGCATAAGTGCAGTACAAAAAAAAAAGATATTGAAAAGTTTGCACAAGTGAAAAAATGTTTTCACATGACAATAAGGAATTCAAGAGCAGCAGGACTCCAGCATGTTCTCAAAGATATGAGGTAGCATAGTACATCTCTGGAACAATGAATACTGTGTAGTAGGCTCCAGGACATTTTCAAAGATTTGAGGAATAGTAGTAGGTCTCCAGGACATCCTTAGTGCTGTCCAAGGGAGGTCTTCGTCTCCTAGACTGTTAACTGTTCACACACACACACACACACACACACACACACACACACACACACACACGCACGCACGCACACACACGCACGCACACACACACACACACACACACACACACACACACACACACACACACACACACACACACACACACGTGAGGTGGCAGCCAGGCATTACACAGACCTCATAACAGCCAAACCGTGACATTCACAACACAATCAGACCACTACATACACACCACCCTGGACAGACCGTTTACATCATGTAGTGCAGCCCTTTCCAATTAATGTCATTACTTATTTGCACCTCTGTGATATGTGTGTACTGTTAGTAGGTGAAGGGCCTTCAAGTGGCACACACTGCATCCATGTACACATAAGTGCTGTTCACCTGTATAGCACAGTGTCAACTCCTACAGAACATTCTTCTCAACTGTGTATAGTGTTGCTGAATGTGTACATATGTAGCTCATATTTCTGGTCTGTTCCTCATAAATCCTGTGTTAGTCTGATGCATTACTGGGATGATCTGAGGTCTGGTGTCACTAATTAATGACATATTTTGGGTTTCACACTAAAACCTGCAGTCTACGTATGTTACAACAGAACCAGTTACAGCAACAGCCTTCCAAGCTTACAGTGGATATCAGATGTGTAGACATCCCCGTTAACATGCCAGGTTTGTTTGATACATGACATGAGAGCACAGAAATCATGTGATAACTATTCTCACCTTTACTGTGACCTATAACCTGTGCAATCCAATAGAAGGACAAACACATTTGTTAGGGGTGACATATAGAATTTGAAATATGTACAATAGGTTGGTTGCATGACTGTGCACACTCTTAAAATACTACTGTGTTAAAGCATCTTTAAATATCATAACAGCAGTCAGTCCCCTTGGGAAGGTGTGTATCAGCATGGCACATCTCGACTTACCAATATTTGTACACTCCAGTTTGATGACCGGGGAGGTCTACTGGGCTCGGGGAGCTCGTTTTCAGTGGAGGCCTGGTGAGAAAAGTTCTGCATTACATAGTTTAGTTACAGATGCAATCATAGTAGAGTAGACACATTTACAATTACAATTACATTCCATGTTAGAGAATAGGAATAATTCTTTGGTTACATAGCATTTAAATATTTAAGATGGCAGTAGTGACTTCATTGAAAGTGAGAGTAATGACTTAGTTGAAGTAGAGAGAAAAAGGGTGGGATGTGCTATTTACAATATGTACATTTATGTTAGATTAGCTTGTATTCAGAGTTAGTCAGGAGTTTAATCATTCAGGATGGAGTGGGGGTGATTAGTAGGCTAGGTGGGGAGAGTGCAGTTGCATTTCCACTTAGAGGAAAGGTAGGAATGTAGCTGAGTTTTAAAGTTATCAAAGTTTTCACAAGTCCTTAGTGAGGAAGGAAGAGAATTCCATTTTTTAGCTAAAGAAAAGGATAACAGAAGGTGACCAGCAGGACGGTTGGGTTTGCAGACAGTGATTAGGTTTTGGGGAGTGGATCTTAGAGTTCTGTGTGGGGTGTATGGTTATAGGATGTTGGTTAGTGCAGGGCATTTAGTAGGTTGAAATATTAGTCTGTGGGCCGTAGTAATTTGGAGATAGTCTAGATGGTTGGTGAGTTCAAGCCAATTTAACAAATGAAAGGCAGTGCAATGATGGGAGGAGTGTTTGGCTTTGGTGGCAAATTTGGAAATTTTATTATAACAGATTTCCAGTTTGTAGGAGAGAGAGGAAGATAAATTTGTTAGTAGAGGAGCACCATACATTAGTGAGGGGAGTAGATAGGTAGTGGCGAGAGTTTGTCTAGTGGAAGGAGAGAGAAAGTGGATGTTTCTGTATAGCATACCAAGTTTTATATGCATTTTCTTAATGTTTTGTTGAATGTGAATATCAAATTTTAGGTGTTCATCAATAGTTACTCCAAGTAGTTTAGCGAAGGGAACAACATCTATTGTAGAGTTGTTATAGCTAATAATTTTGAATGAGTTTTTATCAAGAGGGAAGGCGTTTGAAGGAGAGAATAGCAGTATTCTGGATTTGTTGGCATTTAGAGAGAGGTGATTTTGGAGCATCCAGTTCTCAGTGGTAGAAAAGGCAGTTTGAGTCATTGTTTGGAGCTCAGGGAGGTTAGAGGCTGAGCAGATTAAGGTTGAATCATCTGCATATTGTACGATTTTGGTGTTGGGTATGGCTGTGTGTAAATCATTGATAGAGATGTTAAACAGTGTTGGACCGAGTATGGATCCCTGGGGTACCCCAGTGGGGGTAGGAAGGAAGGTTGAGGTGCCTTTTCCCCATTTCACAGCTTGAGATCTGTCAGAGAGGTAGCTTGAGAACCAGGATAAGGTATTCTGAGAGATATTAAGGTTAGAAAGATGGTTCAGGAGATGGGTGTGGGAGACGGTATCGAATGCCTTGGACAGATCTAGTAGAACTGTTTATACTAGTTTTCCAGAATCATGGGCAAGATTTATTGTATCTAAGAAGGAGGGAAGGGCAGTGATAGTACTATGGCCTGGTCGGAAGCCATGTTGGGTTGGAGTGATTAGTTGGTGATTGGTTAGAAATGGCATAAGATGAAGGTGGATGCATTTTTCCAGAAGTTTTGAGATTTAGGAGAGGATAGCTATGGGGCGATAGTTAGAAATACTATTGCTTTTGCCGCCTTTATGGAGAGATAGAATAAGGCTGCATGCCACAATTTAGGCACATTAGATTCCTGTATGGATCTATTGATCAAGATGCTAATGGGGAGAGCAATTCCATCTGCGGTGATTTTTAGGAAGGAAGATGGGATATGGTCAGGAGCATGGTTTTAGTTTAGAGAGTAATTTTTTTATGTAGGAAGTTGAGATGGGTTTAAGTTCAAATATCGGAGGAGGAATGGAGGTAGTGGGTGGTGTAGGGGCTGAGGAAGATTGGATTAATTGAGAAGGGAAGGATTGTTGTTATGGAAGGTCTTGGTCAGTTCTGCTATGGAGTTGGTAACGAAGGAGTTGAATAGAGAGGCTATTTCAGGATCGGATTTACTGGTGTCAGGGCAAGGGTTGTTTTTGGTACCTGGGTTGAGAAGTGAGTTAATGGAATTTGTTTGGGATTTTTTGAGTGGTTAGACTGGAGTTTGATATAGTAGGATTTTTTGTCTCTGATAATTTGTTTTTTATCAAGGTCGCGGAGTTGTTTATATTTAAGAAGAGTTTCTGGCTGCTTGTTTTGATGTTATAATTTCCAGGATTTATCTCTTTGTTGCATAAGTCTTTTGGTGTCTTTGGTTAGCCATGGGGCATTATTGTTTTTTATTCTTTTTGTTCTTGGTTGAGCTAGGGAGTTGAGGGAAGTTAAGAAGGTTGAGATGAAAAATTCTACGGCATTGTCTAGAGGAAGAGTTTTTAAAGAGTTCCAGTTTGTTTGTTTTAGGGAGTTAGAGAAAGTTGTGGGGTTGAAGTTTGTAAGGTTAAACGTGTGATTGTATTGGTGTAGGTGAGGAGAGAAGTGGGTTGCTTGGTGGATGAAAGCTGGCAGGTGATCCCCTGTAGAGTTGGGTAGGATGCCTGAGTTTAAGACTTTATTAGAATGGGTGACTAGGATCCAGTCTAGTGTGGTACCTAGGGAGTTTGTTTTGTTGGGTCTAGTAATGGAGTTAGTTAGTTGGGAAAAGTTAAATAGATTGATGGATATGGTGGGATTAGAGTTGTTAATTTTATTCCAATTTATGTTTACATCACGTAGTATGAAGGTCTCTAGCTTAATATTGGTTGAGGTCCATAGGAGAATTTCTTCAAGTGTTGTGGTATTGTTACTAGGGGGATGTAGACGGCCATGATACAAATGCTTTTATGGTTATTAATTTTTAGTAGGCCTATTACTAGTGCTGCATTATTGAATGGAGGAATAGGATTAGGGTAGGGAGTAATGGATAGTAGGTTAGAGTAGATTAGAGATACCCCATCACCTTTTCTATTTAAGCGGTCATGTCTGAGGGCTTGGAATCCAGGGGGAAGGATTTCAGAATCAGAGATATGGGGTTTTAGCCAAGTTTCTGAAATGGCTACAATGTCAGGTAGGTTATGGTTTAGCCATGCATGAAAGTGGGCTACTTTATTTCTAAGACTGTGGACATTGGTGGTGAAGAGTTTGAGGTATTTACGGTTGATTGTATTGCCTGTGACAGGGAGATTGGGATTAGAGGAAGTATTTGGTCCATGGTATGGGTGTATGCCCTCTGCTAAGCAGAGGTAGTTGAGGATAGGTAGTACTAGTTTTAATTTGGTTTTTAATTGTTATGGAGAGAAAGTATTAGTTTAGGCAAGCCCTCCAACTCTATCAGATTGTAAGGGCATGTCTTCTGCACTGCCCTCTGGAGGACACCCCATGGATTTTCTATTGGATGTAGGTGTGGACTGTGGCTGGGCCATTCCAAACCATGTATTGTCTTGTCGTGAACCCATTCATGTTTGGATATGGATGTATGGTTTGGGTCATTGTTGTGTGGAAAGGTGTAATTCCTCCCCAGCTACAGTTTCCTAGCAGACACAGGAAGATTTTGGGCCACAAGGGACTGGTATTTGGTACTGTTCATAATCCCCTCCACCTTGGCTAAAGGTGCACGTCTAGTTTATGAACAGCAACCACAAAGGAGGATACTGCCATCACCATGCTTCACCATTGGGATGGTATTCTTTTGGTGATGCACAATGATGTTAATGTGCCAAAGAAACCTGTTGGTATTGTGGCCAAAATGCGCAACCTTGGTCTCATTCTACCATAACACATTTCCCCAAATGCATTTGGGAGGCCTGATGTATTGTTCTTGAAACATTTGCCAGACCTGGATGTTGTTCTGTGTGTGACAAGGCTGCCACCTTCCAACCGTACCCCATAGGCCAGACATGTGGAGAATACAGGAGATTATTGTCATATCTAGTACACAAGCAGTACTTACCAGAGTTCCTGCAAATCCTTTACTGTTGCTGTAGGTGTCCTGGCAGCTAACCTGACCAGTGTGGGTCTTGTCTTTCCATACATTTGGAGTGGTGTCCATTTCATTGCAATGTCACTGTTGGATATTTTCATCACTGTTTGATGACTGTCTTCACTGTGTTCCATGGTATATGCAATGTTGTGGAAATGTGTGTGTACCTTTCTCTGAGCTGATACTTCTCACAGATGTGATCCCTTGCTGCTTTGTAAGCTGTATGCAAACTATGACTGTTGCTGTTGCAGGCAACTGAGTAAATGTTATGATAATCCTGGTCGGACAGCTGACTGTTATATGCTGTTAATCAAAGATTCTCTGTCAGTGATGGTAGATGTGTACCCAAGAAGATGTAATGATGTCATCATATACAAAGCTAATTCACCACAGTTGTAGCTTCAGCCTGGCCACATGTATGCATCCAGCTTATTGTACATTTTATATGTGTCATAATTGTTCCACTAACAGATTTGTCTGTTTAACAATGGAATTGTATAAATTATAGGCCACATGAAAGTTTGAAAGGGTTTGGAATTGTGTTCTTCTGCTCTCATTTTTGTATTTCACAAATACCTGCCATTGAAACAGGTGTGGGTACACCTTTTATTTGCACTGTATAGCACTAAGTTATAAAATGTGCCCCTAGTTTTGGCCATTTATACCCCCATGTTGTTAGCCTTTGTCCACTTTTCATGCAATGACAGGTTGTGATGTATGCTACAGATATGTGACATCTCCTGCAAGTAGGCCCCTGTGATGACCACTGTAATGCACTGCAGTTAACCCCACCACAGGTGAACATACAGATATTGCAGAATAGCTGAGAGTAACATGCGTGTGCATGGTCACATGCATGACCTCAACATTACTGGGGTACTGGTGAGCCACAACAGGAAAATCACATACTCACCAGCTTCAGGCTGCTGTCCCACATGCAGACCAGAGGTACCTATGTAGTTGTGGGGGAAAAGTATTGTCAGCAGACTCACATTTGACAGTCTTACAAGATGAATACTACTTTTCTGCACATGTACATCACAAGCTGTGATAGTACACAATTTGCTATCCTTCACCATAGATGTGCACTTGTGTGCATTACTAATCCCCAACCACAAATGCAGTTTTACCTGAAATATGCATTGAGATACTCTATAGCAGACAGTATTAGTGCAACAATATTAAAATTATGTACACTGTGACATTACCTGGACACTCCTCACCTGTTGCCTGGGTACCACCCACCTTGACGACTTGTGTTACATGTAATGGTTATTGTGTAGGGGCTACCACAATGCTGGCAAGGAGCTCCTTTGTTGGTGTAAGTAGGGCATTTGTAGGTGGGGCCCCACCTGTTATGGAACAGTCCCTGGCCACGGCAGCAGCCCACTGCTAGGCACGATGTAGCAGGTCAGTTGCACAATGCTGGAACTACTCGTATGTGCGGCCATTGTGGCCTAAGGTGTTGTCTCTGTGGAGAAGTTCATCCCACAGGGTATTCTGCTCCCATATGATTTGGTGGCTCTGGCCAAACAGCACTGCATAGTGTTGCAGGATGGCTTCAGTTATTGCTGCATTCTCCTGAGCAGTGTAAGACAGTTGTCTTTGCATGGCACCTGGAAGACATAAATGGGAAGACACACCACAGGACCTCAGACACTGGCCAGAGTCATTTGCAGACCCAGCACATCAGCATTGCCTATCATCAGCCATCAAATACCACCACATCATACCCCTGTCCAATCAGCACAATATGAACCTGCATTGCACTCCTGGTTCTGATGTGTCATGTTCCTTCCAATGAGGACCAGTACATTGCATAAACCACCATTCATCATTTGTGTCTATGTGGAGGGATGACAGTGGACACCTTCCTTGCAGAAGGGATGTCAGTGGTGCTCAGGCTTTGCTTGCATACAGTGTGTAATGGAGCTGGAAGCATATGTCTGAGTTCATGTAGGGTGCAGACAGGAATGTTTTCAGGTTCCATGGAGACCTGATTTTGTTGACTTTGATTAGGCAGTATGCACCTGCTCCCATATGATAAGGGGAGGGAGTGCAGGTGCTGTTTATCTCCACCTACACTTATTGTGAGCCAGGGGGGTGATGTTTGCTCTAAACTTGTATGCAGCAGGTTGCCTATAGCTATGGTGTGTGTGTATGTGGTGTGATTGACCACCATTGCAGGGTGGGTTGTGTTGTTACCTCTGAGATTGCAGACATATGTAAAAACGGCATTGTGATTGCCCTTGGTGGATGTGTCCAATTTGTACTCATAGTTAGCCTTACAGTTATCCACCTAGGACCTCATATGATTGTTCAGACAAAGGTTGACTTGCTGCCAAGTTGGTGCCTGCACCTCATCTGACCTGTAGAGCCAACAGAGCAACCAATCATGTGTTTTGTGTATTGCTGCTGTCCAGCAAAGGGGATTACTCTACTTTGGTGGAGACAGGTTTTACAGGTAAGGTATTGCTGAGTCCATACAGCTATGTTGGTGGTCATATGACTATGTGTATTAGGCATGGACAAAAGCTCATCACATGATTGGACACCTTTAACATGTCAACATGATACTCATTGTTATTCTATTTCCATTGTCTGTGTCAGGGCAATGCAACAATCAGTAGCTGTAGAAATTGAACTCTGTTGTTGCACAGTAACTAACACTACAAACGTACAACATGTACAGCTTATTTAACTGACATTTTTCATCCCATGTCTGTTGTTATGAGGCAGCCAGATACACCTACTCATACCGACATGTACACAGGTAATACCTGATATATATTTCTGTTCTGTGTCAGTATAGCACACTGTAGTCACACTCTTGATAACCACTCATCCCTCTCCACCCATTACAGCAGGCCATCTGTAGGACGCCACACATACATGGGGGGCAATGGGACAAAATTTGTGACACTGTCTTCATGTTGCTGTAACACACCTGAGTCATTCGATAGCAAAGTAGCCTTTGCATTGACAGACATACTCTGGAGGATGTCCAACACTCATATGGGCAGGAAGGGAGGAGAAAGGCTAGGAGTGCGGTTGTGAGGATAGGAACCTTTAATGTTGGCAGTAAGACTGGTATAGGGACAGAGCTAGCTGATATGATGGCCAGAAGGAAGGTTGATATACTGTGTGTGAAAGACACCAGATTGAAGGGGAGTACAGCTAGGTGTATCATAGGCAGGTCAAACTTGTGCTATCATGGTGTGGATGGGAGGAAAAAGGGGGTAGGGTTTATCCTGAAGGAACAGTATGTCATGAGCGTTTTTGGAGGATGACAGGACTGTCTGATAGAGTCATGTAAATATGCTATGCAAGTTGGTTGTGTAATAGATGAGTAAAGGGAATGTAAAGTCAGTTGGATGATGTGGTGATGTACCCAAGGGTGAGAGTGGTGATTGCAGAAGATTTTAATGGGCATGTTGAAGGGAATAGAGGGGATAAGGAAGTGATGGGTATGTATGGTGTTAAGCAAAGGAATGCAGATGGTGAGATGGTAGTGGATTTTGCAAAAAGGATGGACATGGCTGTGATGAATACATACTATAACAAGAGGGAGGAGCATAGGGTGACATACAAGAGTGGAGGGGGATGCACCTAGGTGGAATATATACAATGTAGGAGGGCCACTTTGAAGGAGATTGGAGACTGTAAAGTGGTGACAGGGGACAGTGTAGTTAGGCAGCAGAGACTGTTGGTCTGTAAGATGATGATGACCAAGAAGAGGAGGAGTGTGAGGGCAGCACCAAGGATCAAATGGTGGGAACTGGAAAAGGGTTATTGTGAGGTGGAGTTCGGGGAAGAGTTAAGACAGGCACTGGATGGCAGTGACTATTTACCAAATATCTGGGTAAGTACAGCAGAGCTAGTAAGGGAGATGCTAGAAAGGTGCTTGGTGTGACATATGAATGGAGGAAGGAGTACAGGGACACCTAGTGGTGGGCCGAGGAAGTACAGGACAGTATACAGAGAAAGGGGTTGGGGATGAAGGAGTGGGATTGTCAGAGAGATGAGGAAAGTAGACAGGAGTATAAGGAGATGAGGTGCATGGCAAAGAGAGAGGTGACAAAGGCTAAGGATGAGACATATGACGACTTGTATGACAGGTTGGACACTAAGGAAGGATGAAAGGACTTGTGCCAGTTGGATAGACAGACGGACTGAGCCAGGAAAGATGTGCAGCAGATAAGAGTGATAAAGGATAATGAGGGAAATGTTCTCACAAGTGAGGAGAGTGTGTTGAGCAGATGGATGGAGTACTTTGAGAGGCCGATGAATGGAGAGAATGATAAAGAGATGGTTGGATGATGTGGGCATGGTGAATCAGGAAGTGCAATGGCTTACCAAGGAGGAAGCAAAGATTGTTATGAAGAGGATGAATACTGGAAAGTCTGTTGGTCCACATGACATACCTGTGGTAGCATGGAAGGTGTTTAGGGGAAATGGCAGTGGTGTTTTTCATCAGATTGTTTAATGATATCTTGGAAAGTGAGTGGTTACATGAGGAGTGGAAAGTGTTTGAATACTATTTTAGGAATAAGGTTGATGTGCAGAGCTGCAGTAACTACAGAGGGATAACATTAATTAGTCACAGCATGAAATCGTGGGAAAGAGTAGTGGAAGCTAGGTTAAGCAGGGCAGTGATGAGTAGTCGTCAGCAGTATGTTGTCATGCCAGGTAAGAGCACTACCGATGTGATGACTGCTCCTTGAGTGTTGGAGTAGTACAGAGAAGGTCAGGAGTTGCTTTGTGTCTTACTAGACATAGAGAAAGCATATGACAGGGTGTCTAGAGGGGAGTTGTGGTATTGTTTGAGGAAGTCATGAGTGGCAGAGATATATGTAATACTGGTACAGGATATGTACATGGGTGGTGTGACAGTGTTGAGGTCTGTGGCGGGAGTGACGGATGCATTTAAGGTGAAGGTAGGATGACATCAGGGATCAGCTGTGAGCCCTTTCTTATTTGCAATGGCGATGGACAGGTTGACAGACAAGATCATACAGGAGTCCCCGTTGACTATAATGTTTGCAGATGACATTGTGATCTGTACTGAGAGTAGGATACAGATGTAGGAGACCCTGTAGAGGTGGAGATATTCTCTAGAGAGGAGAGGAATAAAGGTCAGCAGGACTACGACAGAATATCTGTGTGTGAATGAGAGGGTGGGTAGTGGAATTTTGAGAATGCAGGGAGTAGAGTTGGCAAAGGTGGGTGACTATAAATGATTGGGATTAACATTTCAGAGTAATGACGACTGTGGAGGAAAGGTGAGGATGAGAGTACAGGCAAGATGGAGAGGGTGGAGAAGCATGTCAGTACTGATTTGTGACAGATGAGTACCAGTAAAAGTGAAAGGGAAGGTCGACAACAGGGTCGTGAGACCAGCTATGTTATGTGGTTTGGAGACAGTGTCATCGACAAAAAGGCAGGAGTCAGCGTTGGATGTGGCAGAGTTACAGATGTTAGGATTTGCACTGATTGTGACGAGGGTGGACAGGAGTAGCATTGTGTATATGACAGGGTCAGCCCATGTTGGACAGTTTTGAGACAAAGCCAGAAAGGCAAGATTACATCAGTTTGGACATGTGCTGCAGAGGGATGCTGAGTATAATGGGAAAAGGATGGTAAGGATGATGCTGCCAGATGAGAGGAAAAGAGAAAGGCCTCAGATAAGGTTCCTGGATGTGGTGAAAGAGGACTTGCAGGTGGTTGGTGTGACAAAGCAGGATGTAGAGGACAGGCAGAAATGGCAACAGATGATCCACTTTGGTGACCCCTAATGGGAGCAGCCAGAAGAAAAAGAAGGAGATGTTGTAATGTCAGTCTTCACAGATTTGCCAATGATCTGCCAGATGTAACACAACTGTATGAGTAAAGGACTACAAATATGAGGCACACATATGATCAGTGTGCATAACACTAGACAGTCTAATTGTATGAGCCCAGTATATCACATGCAGTTCAACACACACATGTGCAACAGTACTTTACTATTCAAAAAACATGTATAGGTCTCTCACATTTCTGAGACAACCAAGTATGTCATGGTTGCATTCACAAGTAAGATATGGATATATACAACATCCCAGTAGCTGGCCTAACATTGTCACAGTCAGTATTGTTCAACACACACTGCAGTAGTAGTCATATGTGAGCCTTCCTTTCTTGGGGTGACTCAGGGTCCTGACCTATGATCTATGTCACTGCAGACAGACCCAGATACTATGGCCATAGGTTCTGATAAGCAATATATCAGTAGGGCAAGTCTTGTTTAGTCATATATTGTTAGAGTTCCTATTTCCCCTTCTTACATACCCCGTACTGCAGTCCATTACATGCTTACTTGTTTGACATACCAGTTGGTTTTATTCAAGTGTAGGTGGTTATGTCCTGCTCAGCTTTTATTTTCCTTTTCGCTGTCTCTCTCTCTCTGTCAAGGATGTAGGATGTACATCTGCTTTGCATAGGTAGCAACTTGCCTTTTGTAGGTAATGCTCATGAGCAGCTTATGGCCTGTGCACCAATTGCTGTCCCCCACTTGATAATTGCATGCAGGACAGCTGTGTTGTTATTCATATAGCCAATGGCATGGCAACACACTCCTATCATTGAGTACATCATGTGAGCATTGGCCCTTTTCCTTGTCAGTGAGGAGAACTTCATGGAGATGTGTGAACAGCAGCATCACAGAGGGCATCTGTAAATACCTTTTACAAACAAATCTGTGGAGACAGGCTAACAGAAGAGGGGAGGATGTTCCAGATATAGGGACAGAATGTAAGTATTGCTGTTATACATTTGGATTAATGCTATTTTGTGTGGAAATGCAGTTTCTGGGTGATTTTAACTCTGACAGTGTTATGTGTTTGACATAACTCTCATCTGAAGGTCTATCCACAGATTGGCCAGAATTTGGACTCCTATGTTTGGTGTGTTCCTCAGACATTTTTTGTCTTTGGAAAATCAGTAGCATACCCTGGTGATTGCAGTTAGTAACTGCTAACATCAATTTGTGTTTTGACCTCATATCCTTCAAAAAAGATGTGTTACAACTAACCCCATTACAACAGAAACATTCTGTTTATAGCAGCAATATTTCAAATATGCCCCTGTTTTGGGGCCTCTGTCCTGCAATTATGTCAGGCTTTGTCCAGATGTCATGCAGTAAGAGGTTGTTAGGTATGGTATATGATTATTTAGTGGCTACATTCCTGACATTATCCCAGTAATGTATCAGATTGCCAGACATGTTATGTGGAAGATGTCTTATATATGAGGAGAAAGCCTGGACATTCTGTGGGACTCTGTACAGTTGAGAGGTCTGTGTATTTCTGGCAATTGTTGACAGACTGTCAGGATT